>NW_006408673.1:1315716-1316892 GCF_000296735.1 Chrysochloris asiatica | reverse complement strand
CCCACCCCACCCCCAATTTTAGAAGCTGTAGTTACAGCACAGCAAAGAAAGATATGAATTCGGCTACATGTAAATGTCAAACACACAATACAAATACCAAAAATACCCTAGCAAGCCAGACAGTCATGTATCTGAGGATGTGATGATACCAACCTGCCAGTGTAGGCATCCAAAGCTGGGGGCACTAATTCAAGGAATACACAGGACAAAAGTTGTACCCCTAAACTGATGTACATAGCCATTTAAAACCAATGGCCAAGTCTATGGGCCCTATAATTAGCTTCAAAAGTTTTACTGAAGCTAACGGGAGACTACTGAATAATGTATTACTCATAAAGATTATGGAGTCTGGTCTGTTGCTACATGATATATAATTTCTAAATCTCTCACCTCTCCAAATTTCAGTCAAAGGTGCTAGATGATGAATGTGCAACAACCAGATTCAAGCGTTTATTCCCCACAGATAATATAGACCCCAGGTATGTGACTCAATGTGTGCTCAGTACTTTTTCTTCAAACAGGGACAATGACCAGCTGACAGATCCATTTATCCCACTGGGTCTCACAACCAGGGGGCAAACGTGCATTTCAAACAAACTCAGAGGCAACCAGACCTTTGCAATCTCTCCATTAAAACAATCTAAGGAGAATGAAGGTCACTGGAGCAGGCAGATCAAGGGTGAAGGCCTGTCCCTTACTAGTCATGCAATTTGGGGCAATTTTCTTACCCTTTTGTGCCCTAGCTTTGGATCTAAAAAAAGACATCTCCAAACTGGGCTGATATTAAAATGAAGATGAAGTATTGTTTATAAAGTAGGTAAAACAATGTCAGGTGGTACCTTATAATTAATTGTCCATGGTCTGTGATTCTTAGGAATGCAAGGAGGCATCTATTGAATGAATCTTTATCATCACTCTAACCCACCAGCCTCTGCTAAAAGCTAAGGGTTCTATCCCTCGATTCTTTGTTCTTAGTCCTCCAATAATCCAGAAAGGAGCTAAACTCTCAGTAGAATTATAAAGGCTACTGTGGGATCACAGCAAAACACCAAGTTCTTCCTACTCATTTGGGTCCTGTTCTTCCTTAGACTTGAGCTATCTCAACCTTCCATCATCTTTCTGAACTCACCTGGTGACCTTGCCACTAACAAGTATGCAAGACGGTTGTTGTTAAGT
>NW_006408673.1:1312226-1315616 GCF_000296735.1 Chrysochloris asiatica | reverse complement strand
GACCTTGCGATCCAGTGCTTTATCCCACAGTGCTACACTATCTTTGTACCTTTCTATAAATGTAGAGCCATCCCCAAATAGAATTTTTATTTTAAAAAATATGTGGCAAAAATATTTCTGCCTTAAATAAATGTCTTAATCACTCAAACGATAAAAGGACGTTTGAAATTATGATCACATACTTGAAAGCATCCAAAAACCATAAGGGAAACGTTTGGTTGATTCAATCACAAGAAAAGATTCATGAGGTTATGTTTAGAAATCACTGACACCACCCATTTAAAACATGAAGATGAACCGCACCTCTTGAAACTGGGTTTTAAGGCATGTGGACTCATCCCAAATGATAAGTTTTGTTTATAGATTAGAAGGAAGTCTGCATGCTGTTTCTGTAAATAGTCAGAGAGTTCATATTGTTGGCTCTTTGAGCCATTCTGGCCACTCAACTCTGCCATTGTAATGCAAAAGGAGTCACTGAGAAAAATGTAAATAAATTGGTGTGGCTGTATTTCAATAAAAGTTGTTAGAAAAACAGCAATTGGGTGACAGTGGGCCCAGGTTTACTGGTCCCTGGGGCTAGATGGAAGGAACCCTGGTGGCACAGATGTTAAGCACATGACTGCTAACTGAAAGGTCAGTAGTTCAAAGCTACCAGTCACTCTGAGGGAGAAAATGGAGGCAGTCTGCTTCTGTAAAGATTTACACCCTCGGAAACCCTATGGGGCAATTCCACTGTGTCCATTAGGGTCACTATCAGTCAGAATTTGACTAGATGGCAATGGGTTTGGCTTTTTGGAGGGGTTTGGGGTTAGATGGACCCAATGAGAATCCATTTGGTAATTGGCTGTAGAGACATGAAGACAAGGATGAAGGCAAATTCCCCTAGGCTGGAAAAGCCCTCCTCCACACTTGTTTAGTCTTCTGCAAACCACTTCTTCACTTGCTTTCCTGTGACAGAGATCTTTCTGCAGTGCCCACAATCACAACCACACAGAAGGAAGGCAGCAAATATATCAAGCCACACGTAAAAACAATAACTTTGTTCACTCATGAGAGAAAAGTCTTGTGGGAGCACCTTTTGAAGCACAGCACAGCCCTGTTACACCCACATTGGAAGACTCAGTCCTCAGCCTATAAAATGTGGAGGCTTCCAGATAGATTTCCTCCTTGCACCAGAAAGGACACCACAATCGAATCATCTTACACCTTCCAAAGTTCACTCCCAGGGCATTCGTTTTCTCGGGTTCTGCTACCAAGGGACTGCATTAGAACTACATTTCTGGCCAATCTTTCACTCAGAGAGTGTTTCTTGAATCTCATTTTTCTTCCTTTCATATAATCACTATAGAATCAGGTGAGAGGGTTGAACTTTAGCTTTCCAGCTGAACAGAAAAGGAATTGTAGCTTCATTTTAGAAACCGATGGGGCTTTAGAGGTCTGGGGATTGTAGTCTTGCAGAGTTACTAGCAAGAATGTTTCTATCAGCTCAATTCTTTTGTGGAAAATAGTTGCCATCAAACACAAGGGCAAAATTACTGTGCTAAGAAAAATCCTTAAGTCCCTTGCTAAGCTAGTTTATTATTACCTATTATGATAAGTGAGTTACCCAAATGCTCAGAATAATTTACAGATTTGGCTGGTCCCCCAATAAGCAGGTGATACCCCAGAATCCCATTTTCAGATGCTCCTACAAAAAGAGATGCATTTCACAACAGGGAGGCCAGAAGAGGAACCCCAAGACAAGCCCTGTTGGATTAACTCCAACAACTGCTACAAACAATACAACTTCAGGTCAGCATCTAGGGCTTCTCCAAGACTTCAAAGGGTTATGTCCCTCAGTTATGTTGTGCGGAGATTACGTAACTGCTGATCCAGGCAGTCAGGGTCAAGTCAAGCTAAGAATATCAAGTTAAGTTCTCATGGGGGATGGCAAACTCCAAGCAGGTAGCTGCCTGGAGCTCTTGCGGGAGCAGTGATTGGATTTTATTACATGTGTACCTTGAGACCTCACAACAATCCAGAGGAGCGGATGTTATTAATCCCTTTTTACAGATAATCTTGCTAAGCTTTGGTTAGTTTACTAAATAACTTACATAAGGTCTCTAAGCCTTTAAGAAGCAGAATCAAGATGCAAAACAAGGCCTGTCTAACTCAAAGGCCAGAGCTCTACTCTTTTATGTGATACTGAGACACACTCAGTCCAACAATTGACTCCATTACTCCAGTCACCATGGAGTCAAATTCTCAAACAGACTTCACTGTATCTGAGTAGAACTATGCTTTGGAAGGTTTTCAATGGCTGATTATTATTATTATTATTAAGGTACATGGGTAAGTAAAAAAGTATTGCTACTGGGTTTCAGTTCATACCTGTGGGTTTACTCTAAACAGATGTATTTAAACATGTCTCTGTAGTCAGTGGATGGCTACAGACAAGTTCTCTCAGTAACACACTTGTCTTAGTCTCATTATGGAGCCTTCCAAAAATGGTCCAATTAAAACAGTAACTTCCAAGGGACTCTGCAGGGCCACTTAATTTTAAAGCAGAGTTCAGCTCAGAAGGTTACGCAGACTAGTTTGTTTGGACTCCAAAGGGATCATCTTAATAGATTTTCTTAAAGGACACAGGATGGTCACAAGGGTTACTAGGAAGACGTTTTAAGAAAATTGAAAACTGCATTGGTGAGGAAAAGGCCAGGAAAGCTGCACGGAAGATTTTTTTCCATCACAACAATGCACCTGCTCATTCGTTGAGGATAGCAAGGGTTGTTGTCTAAGAATTTCATTGGAAAATCTTACCTCAGCCACCTTACAGCCCTGATCTTTCCCCTTTAGACCTATTTTTGTTTCCAAAACTCAAAAGAATATTTCACAGGAACTCGACCTTGAGTCCCTGAGGATGCACAAACTGCCGTTTTGACAAGATATAAATCAAAGAATGTCGAATTCTTTGGGGAAGGGCTAGAGAGATGCAAGCACTGCTTTCAGAAGTGTACAGACCTGGATAAAGGATATATCAAGATATAATAGTTTCACATAGTGTTATTTTTGTTTCATAAAGGTTTCTAAGATTTTGATAATAATACTTTTTTAATCTTGCAGATCACCATACCTTTCTCTCTGGTTAGACTCAAAGCATCAACTTTTCGGTTAGAAGCTGAGTTCATTAACCATTTGCACCACACAGAGACTCCAAATAATAAGCTAGAAGGATGGCATCAAGCAAGAAAATGTATACAGCAACAATTAAAAAACAACCAATAAAACTAAAAACAAAAAATCAAAACCACTAAGGAAAGAGATAGTATAGACATAAAACCAAACGGCCACCACTCGTCTGTCTGTCGTGCTGTGGTGGTTTGAGTTGCTGTGATTCTGAGGGCTATGCCA
>NW_006408673.1:1302368-1307026 GCF_000296735.1 Chrysochloris asiatica | reverse complement strand
GAGCTCCTTATGGAAGACGGTACTGGCTCCTAATTATTTCTTCATAGTACCCAGCACCAAAGAACAAACACATCCTTCCATAGGGAGGCACTAGCTCTGTTAGAGCTTTCTGTCAATATAATTTACTGGTCATTGACAGGTAAGTACAGAAAACTTGCCAGCTTCATTAGGATACGATCTCACTACTAGTTAGCAAAGGTGTCACAAACACTTATCATAGGCAAATCATTCCACTAAGTATCATCCACTCCTGATCTCATTTTAAATTTATAATCACTTTTGTCCACCTGCTGCCAAAACAATGAGTTAAAAAAGAGTAGCTGTGAAGGAAAAAAACAAATAAAAATATCCCACATAATTTTTTTAAAAAGATAAATCCCCATTATCTTTGGAACTATATAATTGTTGTTATTGTTAAGTGCTACAGAGTGACCCTGTATAGGGTTTCCAAGGAGCAGCTGGTGAGCCTGAACCTTGCAGTTCAAATGGACCTTGCAGTCCAGCGCATTAACCCACAGAGCCACACCAGGAGTCCTTCACTGTAATAAAAGAGGTTAAAATATTAAGACACTAGCTTCTTAGGGTCTAGTGATCTCTGAAAGGGCAGAGAAGGGGGGTTGCGGAAAAAGGGAAAAGGTGAAAAGTGAAGTATGTTTAAGACTACCAGTTGTCAGAAAGTCAATTTCAAGACATGGCAACCCTAGGTATCCTCCATAGGATTTTCAATGTCTGATTTTACAGAAGTTGATTGCCAGGCATTTCTTCTGAGACAGATTCGAACCACCAACCCTTCAGTGAGCAGCTGAGTGGTGTTAACTATTTGCACCACCCAGAGAATCCTGGCTTATGACTTGGAAAATAAAAACCTGCTGTCAAATTGATCCCAACTCATACTGATCCCACGTGGTGCATAGTAGAACTCTGTTCCATAAGGTGTTCATGTTTCTGACCTTTTGGAAGCAGACCACCAACTCTTTTTTCTATGGTGCTTCTGGATGAGCTACAAACCAGCAACCTTTCAAATAGTAGCCAGGCATTATCGTATAATTCCTAGTTATGTGCCAAATGAAAACTCGCTGCCAATGAGTCAGTTCAAACTCACTGAGACCTTAGGACAGAGTAGAACTACTCTTTGGGGTTTCCAATATTTGTAAATATTTACCAGAGCTCTGTTGTTCTTAGGTGCTATCAAGTCAGCACTGACTCATAGTGACCCGATGCACAACGGAAGGAAAAACTGCAGGGTTCTGGGCCAACCTCACAATCGTTGCTAAGCCTGAGCCCATTGCTGCTGCCACTGTGCCAATCCATCTTGTTGGGGATCTTCCTCTTTTTCTCCAACCCTCCAAATCACCAAACATGGTATCGTTCTCCAGATACTGGTTCCTCCTGACAATATGCCCAACGTATGAGAGATGAAGTCTAGTCATCCTGGCTGTACTTCTTTCAACACAGATCTGTTTGTTCTTTTGGTTGTCCATAGTACTTTCAATATTCACCTCCAACTCAAGTGCATAAAATTCAACAGTCTTCCTTATCCAACTTTCACATCCATATGAGGTTATTGAAAATACTATAAGTTGAGTCAGGTGCATCTTAGACCTCAAACTGTTATCTTTGGTCTTCAACTCTTTAAAGAGGTCTTGTGCAGCAGATTTGCCTGATGTAATACAACATTTGATTTCTGCTGCTTCCCTGAGTGTTTATGGTTGACCTAGCAAAATGAAGTAATTGACAAGTTCAATCTTTTATACATTTATTGGTCCAGTGGTGAGGGTTTTGTCTTCTTTACATTAAGGCACAAGCCATACCGAAGGCAGTGATCTTTGATCTTCATCTATAAGTATTTTAAGTTCTCTTTGCTTTCAGCAAGCAAGGTTGGACATATCACAGGTTGTTAATGAGTTTTCCTCTAATCCTGATGCTATGTTTTTCTTCATATAATCCAGTTTCTCGGATTATGTGCTCAGCATAACAAATTGAATAAGTATGGTGAAAGAATACAAAGCTAGTGAATGCCTTTTCTAATTTTAAACCATTCAGTGTCCCCTAATTCTGTTTGAACAATTGCCTCTTGGTCTCTGTACAGGTTCCTCATGTGCACAATTAAGTATTCTGGAATACTCATTTTCTGCAAAGTTGTTCATAGCTTGTCATGATCCACATAATAGAAAGCTTGGTATGGTGCTGTAGATTAATGTGCTGGACTGCAAAGTTGGCTTGATCTGCAAGGTTGGAGGTACAAGCTCACCAATTGCTTCTCATAAACTTTCCACATGGGTTGGAACTGACTCAATGGCACATTAGTGAGCAACAACAAACATCTTTCTGTTGTTCTCTGCTTTTAACTAAGATTTGTCTGACATTAGCAGTGATAACCCTCATTCCACGTCCTCTTCTGGATCTGGCTTGAACCTCTGAAAGTTCTCTGTCAATGTATGGTTGCGACCATTTTTGTATTATCTTTAGCAAAATTTTACTTGCATGTGATATTAATGATATTGTTCAATAATTTCTGAATTCTTTGGGTCATCTCTCTTCCAGCCAGTTGGCCAGGTAGTTGTCTTGCAAATTTCTTGACATAGATGAGTGAGTGCCTCCAGTGCTGCATCAGTTTGTTGAAAGATTTCAATTTGTATTCCATCAATTACTAGTGCCTTGTTCTTTGCCAATGCCTTCAATACACTTTTTTGGATTTCTTCCTAGAGTATCATTGGCTTTTGATCATAACCTCTTGAAATGGTTGAACATCAACCATTTCCTTTTGGTACAGTGACTTTATGTATTCCTTACATCTTTTTTTGATGATTTCTGCATCATTCAATTATTTTCCCCATAGAATCCTTCAAAGTTTCAAGTTGATGTCTGATTTTTTTTCTCCAGTTCTCTCAACTTGATAAATGTTGAACATGTTCTGCCCTTTTTGTTTTCTAACTCCAGATCTTTGCATATTTCATTATAATACTTGACTTTGTTTTTTCAAGCTGCACTTTAAAACTTTCTATTCAGCTCTTTTACCTCTTCATTTCTTCCATTTGCTTAAGCATCTCTATGCTAGAGAGCAAGTTTCGGAGTCTCTTCTGACATCCATTTTGGTCCTTTCCTTTCTCCCTTTTTTCTTAATGACCTTTTGCTTTCTTCCTGTATGATGTTCTTGATGTCATCCCACACCTCTCCTGGACTTTGGTTTTCAGTGTCTAAATCTGTTCTTCAAATGGTCCCTAATTTCAGGTGGGGCATGGTTCAATGCGTTATTTTGGCACTTGTGGACTTATTTTAATTTTCTTTAGCTTGAGTCTAAACTTGCATATGAACAGTTGGTGGTCTGTTCCACAGTCTGCCCCTGGCCTTGTTTTGGCTGATGATATGGAGCTTTTCCACTATCTCTTACCACATAGGTGGTCAATTTCATTTCTGTGTATTCTGGTGAGGTTCATGTGTATAGTTGTCTTTTATGCTATTTAAAAAAAGGTATTTGCAATGATGATGCCATTGGTCTTGTAAAATTCTATCATGAAATCTCTAGCATCGTTTCCATCACCGAGGCCCTATTTTCCAACTATTGATCTTTCCTCTTTGTTTCCAACCTTTGCATTCCAATCACCGGTAATTATTAATACATCTGGATTGCATGTTTGATCATTCTTAGACTGAAGAAGTTGGTAGAATTCTTCAATTTCATCATCAATGAATTTAGTGGTTGGTGCACAAATGTATTAATTATCTTCCTTGTAGATATATGGATATTTTCCTATCACAGACAGTGTTATACTTCAAGACAAATCTTGATATATTCTTTTTGATGATGATTACGGCACCACTCCTTTTTAATTTGTGACCATGTGATTGCCAGTTTCAAAATGACCAATACCCGTACATTTAAGCTCACTAATGTCTAGGATATTGATGTTTATGCATTGCATTTCATTTTTGACAATTTCGAATTTTCCTAGATTCATATTTTGTGTATTCCATGTTTCTATTATTAATGGATGTTTACAACTGTTTCTCTTCATTTTGAGTTGTGCCCCATCAGCAAATGAAGGCCCTTAGGCTTTATTCCATTCATGTAATCATGGTCAACTCTACTTTGAGGAGGCAGCTCATCTTCTGGCACTGTATTTGACAATATTCTGGTGCTCTTCTTCATGTTTCAGTAGTCAATATTCTGGTGCTGATGGTGCTCTACTGCTATTCATAAGGTTTTCAGTGACTAAATATTCAGAAGTAGTTCATCTCTCCTTCTTCCTAGTCTGTCTTCATCTGGAAGCTCAGTTGAAACCTGTCCACCGTGGGTAATCCTGCTCATTTAAAAAATACCTATGGCATAGCTTCTAAAATCACAGCAACATACAAGCCACCACAGTACAACAAAGTGACAGACAAGAACAAAAGAAGAAATGACACTAATTTTACTCAAACTATTCCAAAACATTTAAAAAGATGGAAATCTTCTTAATACATTTTATGAAGCTGGCACAACCCTCATATCAAATCAAGGAAAAGACATCACTAAAAAAGAAAATTATTGACCAATCTCCCTCATGAACATAGATACCAAAATTCTCAACAAAATCCTACCCAATAGAATTCAATAGCATATTACCAAAATAATACACCATGACCAGGGATGCAAGGTTCAATATTAGAAAAACAAT
>NW_006408673.1:1299268-1301518 GCF_000296735.1 Chrysochloris asiatica | reverse complement strand
TGTGAAAATGTCAACACTACCCAAAGCAGTCTATAAACATAACGCAATCCCAATCCAGATTCCATCATCATTCTTTAAAGAGATGGAAAAAATGATCGCTAACTTTATATGAAAAGGGAAGAGACATCGGATAAACAAAGCAGTGCTTAAGAAAAACTAAGTTGGAGGCCTCTCACTCCCTGACCTCAAAATTTACGACACAGCCTGGTACTGGTACACCAAAAGATACATACAATCAGTGGTACAGAACTGAGAACCCAGAAGTAAATCATTCTACAGTCAGCTGATCTTTGACAAAGGATCATAAATATTAAATGAGAAAGAGATGGTCTCTTTAACAAATGGTAATGACAAAACTGAATGTCTTCTTTGGTTAAGTTTGTGTTTATGGTTTTTTTTGTTGTTGTTGTTCGTGTTACTTCTATTTGTAGAAGTATGAAACAAGACCCATTTCTCACACCACATAGAAAACAAACTCAACATGGATTAAAAATCTAAATGTATAACCTAGAACTGTCAAGATAATCAATGAAAAAACAAAAAACAGAGACTCTAACACAAGGAATACACACACTATCAAACATTACTAAAAACATACAAACAGCAGAAGACAAAATAGTTGACTGGGACCTTCTAAAATTAGACACGTATGTGCATCAAAACATTTTGCCAAAAGAGTAAACAGGGAGCCAACAGACTGTGAAAAGTTTTCTTTCAATGACATACCAAAACAAACATGGTACTAACCTCTAAAATTTATTAAAAATGACAACGCTTCTACAAGAAAAAGAAAAACAACCCAATTAAAAAGTGGGCGCAGAACATGAACACAAACTTAACCAAAGAAGGCAGACAACCAACATAAGGAGAAATGTTCACAATCATTAGTCATTAGAGAGATGCAAATCAAAACAACAATGAGATATCATCTCACACTAGCATTAATAGCAAAGTTAAAACAATAACAACAACAACAGAAAATAACCAATGCTGGTGAGGGTGTGGACAGACTGGGCCCCTCCTACATTGTTAGCCACTGTGGAAAACAGTATGGCACTTCCTCAGAAAGTTAGAAATAGAGATACCTTATGACCCAGCAATCCATCTACTTGGTATATTGGTATATAGTCCCAAGAAATAGGAGCCAGGACAGGAGTAGAAACATGCATCACATATTTATAGATATATATCATTACAGCATCAGTCACAAGAGCAAACAGAGACAGCTTAAATGCTCATCAATGGAAGAGTAGATAGACAAACTTTGGTACATATACACAATGGAATATTATGCAATGTAGAAGAGTAACAATGAATCTGTGAAACACCTCATAACATGGATGAACCTGGAAGACATCATGCTGAGTGGTGTAAGTCAATCACGAAAGAGCAAATATTGTAAAAAAAAAAAAAACACTATTGTAAAAATATACATATAAGGTTTTCATGGTAAAGGAAACATTTTTTCATTGTCACCAGGGAAGTGAGGGGAGAGAGACTAATTCACTGGCTAGAGGATAAACACATGTTAACTTGGGTGATGGGGATGGCAATATACAAGAAGAGGGAGGTTGACAGAAGAATGATGAAGATAGGTGAAGACACAGGGAGGTATATGCAGAGGCTAAAAGTGACAGAGGTAAATAAATAGTGATATATATACACACAACCTGGGAACAACAGAGACAGGCTGAATCGGTATGGGAGGAAGAACGGGATATATATATATCCCACAATTATATAAGAGTTTGAAAGAGTATATTTATACACGTGTAACCACAGGGAGGAGCGAAACGACTGTTGTAGCATGGAGAGGATTGCAATCATTGAGATGAAACAAAGTGAATGTAAAAATGATGACACCTTGTCTGTAAACCTTTACTCAACTCACAATAAAAAAGTTTAAAAAGAAACACAACACAACAAAACAATAAAACCCTTTGGCCAGTTTAAAGGAAACAAGTTATATCATTAATGTTAATAAAAATGGTTATTAGCAAGTACACATCAAGTATATGGATGACATGTACAAAGCCCTATGTGTGAATGGAAGTCTACCATCTACTGATTTAAAGTAACTAACACGGACTCCTCTCTGGAGTCCTGGTGTGGCTCTCTGGGTTAATATGCCAGACTGCAAAGTCATTTAAATTACAAGGTAGGTGGTTCAAGCTTGCTAGCTGCACCTCAGAAACCCTATACAGGGTCACTAGGGGTCCGAACTGACTCAACGGCACTTAACAACACACA
>NW_006408673.1:1296169-1297423 GCF_000296735.1 Chrysochloris asiatica | reverse complement strand
TCCAATCAGTTATAGGCAGAAGACGGACTTACAAGCTTTCTATGGTGATATTTCTGGCTATTCCTTTCTCTCCCCCTCCAGTATCTGTTTTATAATATAATGCATGGAAAACCAAGGTTCAAAAGACAGCCAAGCATCTTAACAGTATTCTCCCTTTTCCCCATTCCAACCATGTCCCAGTCTCTGTATCCCAGAGCCCTGTTGTTCCAAGGCTGTTGAGTAGGTAAGATCTTTGCCATACAACACCCTTTAGAGACAGCACAGAGGATACTCTCTTTAGGAATACGACAACTTTCAGGACCGACTAAGCCAAGCCTCTCATCAGCAGGTGGGAGAGAGGGATTCCTTGCCTTTCTGACCTGCCAGAGCAGAGAGCAAAGGGAGCTCAGAAAGCTCTATTTGAGGCAACTACCATTTTGAATGTAGTTTCAGAAAAGGCAGCACTCCTTTTCATCTGTAATCTGTAGAGGAAGTGGATAGAAATGCCTGATATTTCTTAGAAGAGATTTTCTTTTGTGGTAGGGAACCTAAAAGGATTACTTGTCAAGGACCTGGCTCCATCAATTACAGTGGAAGAAAACCTGTTTAGAGAAAACTACTTTATTGGAAGGAGGGGGGAATGACTTGGGTACATTTGAAATACTTTGACCTATGATGTAATGTCCTCCAAGGAGACTTAGCTAGCAATTCTTCACTGGCAATGAAGTCACCCATCACCTTACTGAGTGTACAGGTAAGTAATAGTTCCAGATTGATCGACTGCAATGAATAATACCCATAAGTCATAAACACCAGCAAAAATCCAATTCTGTTGTATTGTCTTCTATCTGTCAGAGGTCACAGTTGTATTACACACCTCCTCTATCAGAATCTCAGGTATGATGGGTTTTCCTCTGAAAATTGACTTTCCAGTAGCTAGGGTCATGGCACGTCTGTACAATAGAACTATTTGGGTCCTTTGTGATTCGCATACATTTGGATTTTGTTTTTCAGGACCTGAGATAAGGCAAATGCAAGTGATGGGACAAAGAGTCAACCCCTCTGGGTTAAAACATGGCAGGCTAGGCGGTGCCTCCTTCATAAAGCCCTGGGTAGCATTTTAATGACCCCACAAAAGCTTCGGTTAAAAGTGGTCTTAAATCGCTGTGGGTTAATGTGCTAGACTACAACGTCAGTTTGAACTGCAAGGTTGGTGGTTCAAACTCACTAGTCGCTCCCTGGGAACCCTCTACAGGGTCGCTAAGGGTCAGAAGC
>NW_006408673.1:1270991-1294808 GCF_000296735.1 Chrysochloris asiatica | reverse complement strand
GCTCCTTGGAGGCCAAGATGGCTAAGCTTCGTCTCTCATACTTTGGACATATAGTCCAGAGGAAACAGTCGCTGGAGAAGGCTGTCATGCTAGGTAAGGTGCAGGGTCAGAGAAAAAAAGGAAGACACCTAACGAGATGGATCGACCAGGTGGCAGCATTGATGGACTCAAGTGTGGCAGCGGTAGTGAGGTTGGCCCAGGGTCAGACATTGTTTCATTCTGCTGTGCATGCGGTCACTATGAGTCGGTTTCGACTCGATGGCACCTGACAACAACAAGGTTTACTATACTCAGCATTGTACCACTGGCAAGCAGAGATGATGGGTTAAAAGAAAAAGCAAGAAAAGGAAAAAACCACATGTACACACAATGAAAACTAAATTTGCAAATGTGAAGGAAACAAAGAAACATGGTGTAAACAGAAAATGGTGAGATTAATTCTGTGAAATTCCTGGAGGATGAGGTTTTTTTTTAATCTCTATTTATAGAGGAAGGAAGACAAAGCAGAAATCAAAAACAGTAACCTAAAAAGTATTCGCTGGTATAGAGAAAGAAACAGGACTTCCAAAAGGAAAGTATTCTTACACATACATATTTATTAAAATGGAAAATAAAAATGTTTACTAACAACTGTTTTAATATCGCAAAAATTTTCATTAAGAATGTTATGCTCTAGCTTGGGGCGGAAGAAAGATTAGATGTGTGTCTGATTAAAAACCAAAATTCCAAACTAGTTGAGTAGCTTCAGACTTACAGGGTGTTTTTAAGGCTGTGACCTTTCAGAAGCAGAGTGGCTGACCTTTCTTCAGAGGATAATCTGGGTGGGCTTTAACCATCAACCTTTAAGTTAATAGTTGAGATTTTAAATCATTTCTGCCACCTGTTGTTGGTGTTAAGTGCTGTTGAGTTGGTTCTGACTCATAGTAACCCTGTATAGGGTTTCTGAGGAGTGACAGGTTAGTTTGAACCACCAACCCTAGAGTTCAAATTGACCACACAGTCCAGTGCTTATTCTATAGCACCACACCAGGACTCCTTGTACCACCTAAGGACTCCTAATTTGAATCTCTAGACTCAGTAGGGTTTTCAAAGCTGTGACCTTTCAGGACCATATTGCCTGGCCTTTCTTCAGAGGCTCTTTAACTACCAACCTGTAGGTTAATAGTTGAGATTTTAAATCAAAACTCTCTGTTTCTATAAAGACTTAAAATCTTAAAATCCCACAGAGTACACCTACTCTGTCTTATAGGGTTGCTAGGAGTCAGAATCAACTTAACGACAACAAGTTCATATGGGAGCCCAGGGCACACAGAATCGGCCTGCTAACCGAAAGACCTACAGGGCAAACCCACAAGACACTCTGTGCAAGAAAGATGAGGCAGTCTGCTTCCATATGATTTACAGCCTTGGAAACTGAATGAGGAGTTCTACTTTGCCTTGTTATTGTTAAGTGTCTTTGAGTCAGTTCTGACTTGTTGTTGTTGTTGTTAGGTGCCATCGAGTTGGTACCGACCCACAGCGACCTTATGCACAGCGGAATGAAACACTGCCCGATCCTGGGCCAACCTCACTACTGTAGCCATGCTTGAGTCTATCAATGCTGCCACTTGGCCAGTCCATCACGTTAGGGGTCTTCCTCTTTTTCTCTGACCCTCCACCTTACCAAACATGATATTCTTCTCCAAAGACAGGTCCCTCCTGACAGTATGTCTGAAGTAGAGATGAAGTTTGTCCATCTTGGCCTCCAAGGAGCACTCTGGCTGCACTTCAAACAGATTTGTTAGTTCTTTTGGCAGCCCATGGCACTTTCAATATTCTCCTCCAACACCTCAAAAGCATCAATTCTTCTACAGTCTTCCTTGTTTACTGTCCAGATATCACATGCATATGAGGTTATTGAAAATACCATGGCTTGTGTCAGGTGCACCTTAGTCCTCAAGCTGACATCTTTGCTCTTCAACACTTTAAAAAGTTCCTGTGCAGCAGATTTGCCTAATGCAATACATCGTCTGATCTCTTGACTGCTGCTTCCCGCAAGTGTTGATAGTTGGTCCAAGAAGAATGAAGTTCTTGACAACTTCAATCTTTTCTCCATTGATAAGAATGTTGTTTATTGGTACAGTGGTAAGGTTCTTTGTTTTCTTTACATGAGATTCAATCCATACCAAAAACTGTGCTCTTTGATCTTCATCAGTAAATATTTTAAGTCCTCTTCACTGTGAGCAAGCAAGGTTGTATCATCTGCATATCACAGGTTGTTAATGAGTCTTCCTCCAATCCTGTTGCCATGTTTTTCTTCGTGTAACCCAATTTCTCGGATTATTTGCTCATCATACAGGTTGAATAAGCATGGTGAAAGAATATAACCTTGTCACACACCTTTCTTGATTTTAAAGCATTCAGTGTTTCCATGTTCTGTTCAAACAACTGCCTCTTGGTCCAGGTACAGATTCCTCATGAGTACAATTAAGTGTTTCAGAATACTAATACTTCACAATATTGTCCATAGCTTTTCATGATCCACACAATCGAAAGCCTTTGAGTAGTCAATAAAGCACAGGTAAACATCTTTCTGATATTCTCTGCTTTCAGCATAGATCCATCAGACATCAGCAATGATATCCCCGTTCCACGGCCTCTTCTGAATCCGGCCTGAACCTCTGGAAGTTCTCTGTCAATGTATGCTTGCAGCCATTTCTCTATTACCTTTAGTAAAACTTTACTCATGGGATATTAAAGAGACTGCCCAATGATTTCCACATTCCGTTGGGTCACCTCTCTTTGGAACGGTCACAGATACAGATCTCTTCCAAATCTGTTGGACAGATAGTTGTCTTCCAAATTTCTTGGCATCTTCCAAATTTCTTGGCAGAGATGAGTGAGTGCCTCCTATGCCGCCTCACTTTCTTGAAAGATTTCAATTTTTATTCCATCAGTTCTTTGCCAATTCCTTCAATGCACCTTGGACTTCCTCCTTCAGTATCATTGCCTCTGGATTATATGCTACCTCTTGAAGCAGTTGAATATTAACCATTTCCTTTTGGTACAGTGACTCTGTGAATTCCTTATATCTTCTCTTGATGCTTTCTGCATCATTCACTAATTTGCCCAGAGAGTCTTTCAATAACAAAAGTCATGGTTTGATTTTTTTTTCTTCAGTTCCCTCATCTTGAGAAATGTTGAGTGTGTTCTTCCTTTTTGGTTTTCTGATTCCAGATCTTTGCACATTGTATTGTAACATTTGGCTTTTATCTTCTCAAGCTGATCTTTGAAATTTTCTGTTCAGCTCTTGGACCTCCTCATTTCTTCCATTTGCTTTAGAATCTCCACACCATTTTGACCTTTTCCTTCTTTCTTGTCCTCTCAACACTTTTTGCTTTCTTCATGTATGATGTTCTTGATGTCGTCCCACAACTCTTCTGGTCTTTGGTCTTTAGTGTTTAATGTATCAAATCTGTTCTTCAGATGATCTCTAAATTCAGGTGGGATATAGTCAAGGTCATATTTTGGCTCTGGTGGACTTGTTTTCATTTTCTTCAGCTACAGTTTGAATTTGCTTATGAGTCATTGATGGTCTGTTCCACAGTCTGCCCCTGGCCTTGTTTTCACTGATGATATGGAGCTTTTCCATCGTCTCTTTCCACAGATGTAGTCAATTTGATTTCTATGTGTTCCATCTGATCCATGTGTATAGTCGTCTCTTATGCTGTCTAAAGAAGGTATTTGAAATGAACAAATCATTGGTTTTACAGAATTCTATCATGTGTTCTCCAGCATCATTTCTATCACCAAGGCCATATTTTCTAACTATTGATCCTTCCTCTTTGCTCACAACCTTTGCATTCCAATCACCAGTAACGTTCAATACATCTTGATTGCATGTTTGATCGATTTCAGATTGGAGAAGTTGGTAGAATTCTTCTATTTCATCGTCGCTGGCTTCAGTGGTTGGTGCGTAAATTTGAATAGTAGTATTAATGGGGCTTCCCTGTAGGCACATGGATATTATCCTATCACAGACAGCGTTGTACCTCACGACTGATCTGGATATGTTCTTTTTGACAATGAATGCAACACTATTACTCTTCAATCTGTCATTTCTGGCATAGTAAACCATATGGTCATCAATTTCAAAATGGCCAATACCAATCCATTTCAGCTCACTAATGCCTAAGATATCAATGTTTATGTATTCCATTTCCTTTTTGACAACTTCCAATTTTCCCCAATTCATACTTCGTACATTCCATGTTCCAATTTTCAGTGGATGTTTACAACTGTTTCTCTTCATTTTGAGTTGTGCCCCATCTGCAAATGAAGGTCCCATGGGCTTTATTCCCATGAGCTTTACTCCACTGACATCATCATGGTCAACTCTACTTTTGAGGAGGCAGCTTTTCCCCAGTAGCATTTTGAATGCCTTCCAACCTGAGGGGTTCATTTTCTGTTACTTTATCTGACAGTGTATCTCTGCTATTCATAAGGTTTTCAGTGACTACATATTTGGAAGTAGTTCATCACTCCTTATTCCTAATCTGTCTTCGTCTGGAAGCTCATCTTAAACTTGTGCACCATGGGTGGCCCTGCTGGTATTTAAAATACCAGTGGCATAGCTTTTAGAATCACAGCAACTCACAAGCCACAACCGTATGACAAACTGATAGATGAGTGGTGGTTCTGACTTATAGAGACCCTGTATCACAAGGGTGGGGAACGTCCAGCCCATGGGCCATATTTATATGCCTGCGAAATCAACTACAGCTGGCCCTGCTAAGGCAATTCTCATTACAGCCATCACACTGACAGAAAAAAATAAATAAAAGGTCTCCCACCTCTGCTGCATAGGGTTTCTGAGGGGCAGCTGGTGGGTTTGAACTCCCAACCTTGTGGTTCACAGTCCAGTGCTGACCCTATATAGCACCATACCAGGAGTTCTTATAGAGTTCAATGAATGGGAATCAACTTGATAGCAATGGGTTCGCCTACATACAAAATCACATGTGCTAATATAATGACAAAGCTACACTGAAATACTAAGGGGACTTCAAAAAGTTCATGGCGAAATGGAGTGAAAAATTATGGGACTTTTCCATTAACTTGTTGAAGCCTCTGTGTATATTTATAAATAAATCTTTTAGAAAACACACAAGGAACAGTCAATATCTGTAAGAGAAATATTGTTGGTCTTATTGTTAAGTGCCATCCAGTCAGTTCTGATTCACAGCGACCCTGGATAGGGTTTCTGATGGGTGGGACTCAACTGCCAACTTTGTGGTTAGCAGTCTAGTGCTTATCCTACAGTGCCACATGAGGATTCTAAGAGAAATATAGATATATTGTATTCAAGGCACAGGAAAAAAGTTTGTGAAGTAGGTCCACTTCTATATTATAATAAAAATCTCCTTTCTAGACTTCCTTCAACCACTTTTCCTCCCTGCTCTTTTTTGGCCTCTCAAGGTTGGAGTGCTTTCCATGACATTTTAAAATGTGTATGAATAGGAAGCTGGGGAATTCACTCCTCATTTGATTTATAACCAAAAATATCAAGCTCTTCATGTTTCCGGCATGGACGTGTTGTGAATTCTGTATTGGTTATATCATGGTTTATCACGTCACTTTTCTGCAGACCCTCTATGGAAGAAGGATGAATAACTAAACTGAAATATGTTTACTGAAAGAAATCATTAGGAATCAGGTTCTCACTATAATTTTTTTTTTTTTTTTTAAGAAAAAGGCCAAATTCTACCTTGAAAGTGTTTTCAGATGATAGATTTTGGGTTTCTATGTAACCACTGTTTTTGTTGGGTGCAGTACTAATGTCAAAGAGAATTTTTATTCTGGAACCAGAATGGTAAAAACGACAAGCATATCTGAGTTACGTGTAATTTAAATCCACAACACATAATCTTTAGCATACAAAATGTACATATGTATAACCTCAAGCCAAGGAGATCTCCTCCAGAGAATGTGCTTCTATACTTTGCAGTTCATTTGGGTTTTCAGTCAAATTTTCAGTCTTCAAGTCATCCCAAAATTTTAGCATACCAAATTTCTCCTTGTCTCACTTAATACTTAATAAGTTCATAATGATTTCATGTGAATCCAGCAAGTAACTATAAAAAGCTGAGTAATGTGAGAAATGCTATTCAATTCCATTTAAAGTCCCACAAATGCCCAGCTAGAGTTAGATGACATCATTATCCATTTTAGGCAACTCTGGATTAAAAAAACAACAAAAAGACACGACACCATAATACTGTCAAGTTGAACCATCAATGTATTTTTGGTTGTAAATTTGATTGATTAATCAAGCAATGATATATGATTATCAGTAAACTTCTTCTTAATCTTCTCTTGTTTCAAATTTAATGCCCCATACCACCATCAATCTGCATGTACTCCATAGTCTCAGTCAACATTGGAAAACAAACTTCCAAGTAGTCAATTCAGGTCCCTGGTCTTTTTTTGTATGGGTATTATTTGTACTAATAATATACCTGCGCATGCTTGGCACTAAACTAAACTGCGATGATAGATAAAAGCGTATTGTTTAATTCATCAATTATTGATTAGGTATGACTCAATTGAGCACAATATAGCAGATGGCCAGCATCAAGTTCTCAAATATTCACATAACGAAAATATCATTCTATAAGACAGCTTCAAGAAGCCATTCATTACAGGTCAGGCATTCTCATACGCCTAAAAGTTTGCATAACTAGTGAGAAAGAAGCATTCAGAGTATAGCAGTAATAAATTTCCTTTGCACAACCCCAAACAACCATAAACTGAACCTAGATCACCTTTAAAGTAGCACCAGCCAATCCTTCCTTGCTGAGACTGCAGAGACTCTATTGAACAAAGGTTGGGTTCCTCCCTTTGGTAGTCCCAGTGCCCATTGACTAGAGAGTAAGGGACCAAGGAAATAGCTCAGAAGTCACCCACCATGCAAAGTTCAAAATAAAGAAGGCCATGGCCCTCCTCCCCTTGGTACCGAATAGAAACACAGTTACTTACGCAGTGATGGTCCATTCCCCAGAGCTCTCCCCATCTGCGAGAAAGTGGTTTTTGTCTGGTGCAGGAGGCCCATGGACAGCAGCAGACGTGGGAGACGGGGAGGAAAGCGAGTCTAGACTGCCAGGAGGGGTGTCCTCCTTTGGAGGGTTAGAACCATCACCTGGGGGGGGGGGAGGGGAAGGGCATTAGATTTCAATCAAATACTCAGGGAAGAAAAAAAAAACTCCAGTAATAATTACATGACATTACTTGATTAGTCAATTAATTTACATTTATAATTCAGACTGAATATTTGAAGGTTAAAGGTCTTTTAAGGTGTTATTGTTTTTCTTGATCCAAAGATGCTGAAAATAGATCATAGATAAAACAGTGAGGAGTTTCTCCATAAGAAAACATCATCATCAAAATCAGATCAAACAGAAGATGAAAGCCTTCATGGTGACTACATGACTTTCTAACGCTGAAGAACTGTACACCAGCCTCACAGAGTCTTAACCTTGACTTTCCAGTTACATGATGGTTTTCCAAGCCATTCCCAGTAACCACGTAACGCCTAAAAACTTACATGAGTCTAAAGTAACCGTGTTTTCTGAGCTGTTATGCTGATTACAATTTACTAGCCCAATTTATTCAAATCCCTGGACACAGAGAAGCTTCCATTTTCCCTGTTAACATAAAGAGGATGTTATACAAGAATCTGGCCCCCACAGTGACTGCAGGGCTGAATTTAAACCAAAACTAAAAAGCATTTGTTACATGGGTTGCATGATTTATGCCTTCACAGAGGATCGTTTTATAAAATATGTTTAGTATCATTTAGACAAGTTATGGGGTTCAGTGGAAAATGCAGAAGACAGAAAAAAGATCTCACAAGAGCAGCTACTTCCCTTAACCGGTCTTCCTGCCTCCACAGTATGCCCAGCTCCCATAAAGCACACCTGAGCAGCACCCAGAAGCACTTGGGCTACAGTCAAACCCATAGAGGCAGCAACCTACTATTCAGATGGCACTATTTTAGCCTTAATTTTCTAGGTAACTAATCATAACATTAAGGAGCTCTGGTAGTGTAGTGGTTACGAATTGGGCTGCAAACCGTAAGGTCAGCAGTTTGAAACTACCAGCTGCTCCAAGGAAGAAAGGTGAGGCTTTCTGGTCCTGTAAAGATTTAAAGCCTTGGAAACCCTGTAGAGGGTCACTATGAGTTGAAACCGACTCCATGGCACTTAACAACAAATCATAACATTTGGTCAATGAAATGCCTTAGAAACATACGAAATCAAGTGGAAGTAATTCCAGCCACCAAAAGCTATGATGATCTGATTGAACCTTCATTTTTCACCAGTCCTAAAGGGAGCTCTGGTAGCGTAGTGGTTAAGAATCGGGCTGTGAACCATAAGGTCAGCAGTTCAAAACTACCAGCTGTTCCGCGGGAGAAAGATGAAGCATTCTACTCCCGTAAAGATTTACAGCCTCGCAAACCCTGTGCCAAGTCACTATGAGTCGGAACCAACTCCACGGTACTTAACAACAACAAAAGGTTCGAGAAGGGGTCCTTGGGTGGTACAAATGGTTACATGCTCTATTAGCTGAAAGGTAGACGATTCAAACCCACCTAGAGCTATCTTGAAGAAAGAACTAATGTTCTACATCCAAAGAGCCACAGCCTTAAAAATTCTCTGCAATAAATTCTAATCTGCACACATGAGGTAGGGCTGACTTGACAGCAACTAACAGCAGTCCCTAGAAAAAGAGAGTGAATAACCACAGAGAGAAACAAGGAACTCACTCCATAAAATACTTTAGATGGATTTCAATTCTCCTAGTAATGGTATAATGGAGTTCTGGCTGAGCACTGTATTATTATAAGGACTGGACTGCAAGGTCAGTTTGAACCACAATGTTGTCAGCTCGAACTCACCAGCCACTCCTTGGAAACGCTCTACAGGGTCGCTAAGAGTTGGAACTGACTCCAAGGCACTTCACAACAACAAATAATGGTATACAAGAAAAACTCCAGGCTCCTTTTAAGCTAGCTTCCAGGATGCTAATTTTTGTGATCAAGAAAAGCCAAATTCAAGGACTATGAGTTAAAAGATGGTGGTTGGGAAGAAGGAATTTCTAATAGCAGCAGTTAGAGAGCGCTATTTGGATGATCCTCTGCAGAAGATTCTGGTAAAGAAGTTTCCTGCGATTCTTCTTTCCTAAGTGTGTTGGAGGAAAAGAAAGGAGGTAATAGTGGGTCCAGAGATAAACCCTGTTTCTGTGGGCAAGTCTTTCTCCCTAGTTTCAGTCTCCCTGTAAATTCTTGAGTAGTCTCTTCTCAAGTGTACAGTCTAGAATACTATTATTCCATTTTCAACAAATTCACTATTTCCACAGCCCCTGACCACAAAATGGTTTAGCCAATTGGAGTAATTCAGCCCCAAAGGGAAGGGCTAATTTTCAGACAAATGAACCAGAACCCATTGATGAACCACTGCTATGATTTCCCTTTTGATTTAGTTTCTTTTGGAACACAGTTTACTTTAGAACAAACGCTACCCACTTTCCCTGCGCCTGCACAGCACAACTCCAACTAGTTCTCTGCAAAATGAGCCTGCGGGCAACAAAGGGCAGAGCTGCAGGTTCCCCAGATCTTCCCTGTGAACCTCAACCATCTGAGCAACGACTCCCTTCAAAATTAGGGAGGGTCTCAAATGTAACTTTAGCATAGTCTAAAAGGTAAACTCCTAAACAAATACTTGCACTACAGATGCCAATTCAGGGCTTGGCTAGAAGTAACAAAATATGATCAGTTCTGAAGCAGAACAGGATAACCTCAAAAGTGAGTCACAGGCAAGCAACTCCCTGGCTGCAGAAGACTGGCTCCCTGGCACTCAGTCTTCTCTGGACCACACTCCTGTCAGCACAGCAGGGCATGACACAGCACAGGCAGCAAACAAGAGACTGGGGCCAGCTTATTCCCTGGCTCATTCCTACAAGGAGAAACCTGTCAATGGAAGCAACTTTAGGGAACTGGAGACCAAAGGTCTAAGGTTACTTTAAAAAGATGCCTGAAATGTTTTTACAGTCAGACACTAACTCATCTGCATTTCCTCTAATCCTCCTCCCAAGCAGACTAATGCAGCACAAATTGCCATTCAACACACTAAATCGCGTTCTATTAAGAGAATTTCTCTCTTCCTGCCAAACAGTTGCAAGCTGAACCCTCAGTGAAAATAATATTGGTAGGAGGGAATATGATCAAACAAAGAGATATTTCACCCTACTTTCCAAGTGCATACAATAAATTTCTCCTTTACTCTTTGGGAATTACTTCATCTTCCTGAGAGAAATCACTGAATCTGAGGGGAAATGAACATCAGGCCCACAAACATTAGGTACATATATCCATGTCTGCAACTTCATCACAAATCAAATGACTACTTCTCAAGTTTGATGCAAATAGGAGACTTATAAAAAGCGTATGTTCAAAGATTCCCATGAAACTAAGTTGTATGTGAATTGATGTTAGATACTCTCATCATTTTTCATCTTGCATTCTTTTTGCAGGGACCTACAACCTCCTTCTTTAAGTAACACCTTGTAAGAAACATCTACAAATAGACAAATCACCTAGAAATAAAAAGGTGCATTAGTAAGTGAACAAATGGTACTAAAGGACTTTCACTGTGAACAGAATCCAAGATAAGAAATGCACCAGAAAATGGCTTTTATTTCAATTCTGCCTAATTGCCGCCTTTCTCCACACAAAAAAATTTGCCAACCCTCTTTCCTGCCTGTCCTCTCCTTTCTCAAACAAGTTTGTCATCTGATGGTTTTTCAGGACCTCACTTTAGATCCCCATTTCCATTATTATTATTATTTTAAGATATTAAAAAATTCAGAGGGTGGAGACCAGGTTTCAATCTTGGAAATCCTTCAAGAAAACAATGTTGTGCCAGGTAAACAAGGTCTCCAGCAAATTCTGTGGACTTGCTGCCACAGGAAACTTACGGCATTAACAGGAAAAAGCATTACCTTTGGAAACTAAGGGGGAGAAAAATTAAAAACTCAAAGCAGTCTTACAAAATTTGCACACTCCTAATTCTCATCCTATCTCCTTCTGAACACAAACATCTTCATTGAGCTTCTATTTATTTATATGGTGCATCACACATACTGACTTACAAAGGTGAAGCATTACTTCCACACCCATGTTGTTGTTGTTGTTAAGTGCCTTTGAGTCAGAGCCGACCCATAGCGACCCTGTACAGGGTTTCCGAGGGTGTAAATCCTTACGGGAGTAGAAAGCCTCATCTTTCTCCTGTGGAGCGGCTGGTAGTTTCAAACCACTGACCTTAAGGTTCGCAGCCCGATTCGTAACCACTACGCTACCACACCCATAGATGCTCACAATATAGTGCAGAAGACAGGTAAAGACATAATAAAAGGTAGTGTGTGCTACAATATGACTGTATCAAGGAGCTTAGAGACCACAGAGAAAGGAGATTCCAACCTGCCAGTGGTGGGGGTGTCGGAGGTGTGGGAGTAAAGCAACAGGAATAGAAAGTAATGACCACCAGACTTTCAAACAAAGAGCCCTTGTAGAGAAAATATCAAGATTGAAAGTCCAGAAACATATAGACAGCCGGTGGAAGCTTTCAGAGCCTCAAGTAGTTGGATTGACTGTAAGATAGGAATGGAAAGAGAAAACAGGGATATGAAGTAAGGTTTGTATATATGAAGAAGAGCTTTGTATATAATACCTGCACTAGAAACTTATTGCAGGGCTTAAGCTGGGAAGTGATATGACCCAGGGAATAGATTCAAGAATTGTATTCATTTGAACTTGGTGAGCAAATGTGAACGGTGAGAGAGGAACCTCATTCTTCACATTTGATGACCCTCAAGTTTGTAGCTTAGGCAACTGGGTAAACAGTAGAATTATTAACTGTAGTGGTGGTGGTAATGGTTGGGTGCTATCACAGTCATCCTTTATAGGGTTTCTGAGACCACAAATCTTTATGGGTATAGAAAGCCTCCTCTTTTCCCATGGATCACCTGACGGATTCAAACAACTGACCTTGCAGTTAGTAGCCCAATGCATAACCAATCATGCTACCACAGCTCCTGAGTAACTGAAAACAAGCAGCAAATCGGATACAGATGATAATAAGACCAGTTTTAGTCATGTGGGGTGTGAGGAGTCAATAGAAAATCCAGGTGAGATTATTTTAAGAGTTGGTTGTATAACCTCAGAGCTCACGAAAGATGTGTGAGATCGTTTTACGGACTTTAGTGTCATAAAAGTAGAGTGAACAAGGAAAACAGGTAGAAATTTAAGAAAGTATTGGGAAGCTTCAGATTTAAGGAACAGACTTATTTATAAAGCAATATATTTGTTGTTGTTAAGTGTCATAGAGTCGGTTCTGACCCATAGTGACCCTGTGTAGGGTTTCCGAGGAGCAGCTGGTTAGCTTGAACCGCCAACCTTGCAGTTCAAACGGCTTCGCAGTCTGGAGCATTAACCCACAGCGCCACATTAGGACTCCCATAAAAGTAACCTTAAGATAATTTAAATAAATACAGAAAAATTTCTATGGTAGAAACCTGAATGCTTGCACCTTAACAGATTCTCGTAACAATCTGACAAAAAGGCATTCAACAGGCCATGCCTTTCGTGATAGCTACTAGATAACACTACTCAGTAGTGATAGATTTCTTTAATGAGCGAGAATGCATGAGCACGTGCTTTTAGTTTCATAAGTGACTCTTCAAAGACTGGCAGAAAGTTAGAGTAAGAAGCAGGAACAAAAACTTGATAACCCTTTGTGGCTGCTGTTGTTAGGTACCATCAAGTCCTTTCTGACTAATTTCAACCCTAAGCACAGGAGAATTAAATAGTGTCCGGTCCCACGGCATCCCCGTAATTGCTGTTATGCTTGAGGCCAATTCTACTGCCACTGTGCCAATCCATCTCATTAGGGGCTTTCTCTTTTTCACTGACCCTTCACTTTACCTACCATGATGTCCTTCTCTAGGGATAGGTCTCTCCTGAAAACAAGTCCTAAGTATGAGAGACGAAGTCTTACCGTCTTGGCTCCTAAGGAACATTCTAGCTGTACTGCTTCCAGCCCTTTCGAGGATGTTTATTGACTTCACTTTAATATATTAATAAACTTTTTATTATCAGTTTTTATTGTGATATTAATAAACTTTTATTCTAGTTCATTGATTTACACATTCTGACGATGACAAACTATTCTCTCCATTTACATTCAACATCCTGGTGGTAAATAGACGTGCTTTGGCATTCTTGGAGGGAATGAGGTTTTGAGTTTCCCCTCCAATTTCATTCATTTCTTCTATCTTCCTCTCAAATAGAATTTCTAATGGTTTAAGAGTCAGAGATAGCGCCCTTTGAATCTCCTGCTTTTCTTACAGTTAGCTTAAGAGGTTTGGGGGTAGTATTCAACCCCAAGTTTCTTTATTCTTCAGAGATGGACTATTTCCACAATATCAAGGCTAGTCCATGGATCCCACTTTTACAGTCTGGTTTAAGTTTCAAAAGAAGGAAGAAAGAAAAGGAAAAGAGAATAAAAGGAAAAGGGCAGATCTTGTGTGTAAGTTGTACTTAAGTCCAGCAACGGTCATGGTTCTACATTTGATTAACTGGAAGACAGCTACAGATTACTACTACTGCTAATTTCAATGGTACACAATGCTCTGCCTGTCAGGTCAGAATACTCTTAAAAGTGTCTTATTATCAAATGGTTAATCAGGAGGAACAAAAGATTTACTGAGAAAAAGTAACTGCACTTAGAACACAGCAATACTTACTTATAGTAACCAGTCGGGAAAATTTTACTAAAGATGCCCAACAATAACAAAATAACATTTTAAAAATAAGTTAAAAACATAACTTATTATCAACAACAAAACAAAATTTTAGAAGTAAATCTATAACTGTTTTCAAAAACCTATTATACATTTCTGTGGAATTGAAACAAAGGAAACACTCAAGAGGTTGGGGAGCAAAAGACAAAGACCTACTGGATCCAGCATCAATTGAAGCCAGTGGAACTAGCCAGCTATTCAAATCCTGTGGAGTCCGTAGCATCTACAATATACCAGGCATAGGATAGAGGAGCAAGAAGCAGGCTCTCTGTTTGGAACTAGCCCCAGAGTAGCTCCCCACAATACATTTGTTGTTGAGTGCTGTGGAGTCGCTTCTGACCCATAGCAAGCCTGTAAAGGGTTTCCGAGGAGTGGCTGGTAAGCTTGAACTGCTGATCCTGCAGTTCAAACCGACTTTGCAGTCCAGTGCATTAAACCGCAGTGCCACACCAGGACTCCCCACAGTACATGTTATTGTTGGAAAGTGTTGTTGAGTCAGTTCCTACTCATAGCAACCCAGTATAGGGTTTCCAAGAAGCAGCTGGTGGGTTTGAACTGCTGACCATGTGGTTCGCAGTCCAGTGCTGGTCCTACAGTGCCACACCAGGAGTTCCCCCAACAGTACAAAGAGGCCAAAAATGACCAAGTTTCCCAAGGAACTAGGTTTGACATTTGTACCCCTCCAACCGGGAAGATGAGAATGGTAGCAACGATAAGGTCTTGGTCTCAATCAGACAGAGACAACATCTACAAGGGAACAGAAAAAACAAAGAAGGCAGGCAGGCAGGAAGGAAGAAGGATCCAACCCACTATAACCATGCACAGACACAAAAGTTTTCAAATGGACTTGCACACTAAACTGCAAACTCACTAAGAACCTTCAGAGATTTATAATAGAAAGGCACAAGTGGAACTGCCAACATCTGGGACCCAGAGGAGATAAAGTAAAATGAGAACAAAGAACATTTAAACAAATTATTACCAATTATTTAAAAACAAAGAAATTTCAAAGACCTCAACCTAGAAGGGTCAAAGTACCTGCTATTGCAAAATTTAAGAACATAGTAAGAAAAAACTCAAAGCATCCAGACAGAGCAGATCACATAAAAATGTAAAATAACCAAATTGGTATCTTACTTCTCAAAAGCCAACAATGAGTCCAAAATGATACTAAAGTATTAATTTTAAAGTCTTAAAAGAAAAGACTTTTTAACAATTTTATATCCAGTCAAATTGTCATTCAAATGTGAGGGCATAGTAAAAATAATACCAGACGTAAAAATCCTCCAAGGTTTGCCACACAAAGATCTATATTGATTGGTATTCAAATAAAACAAGCAATATAGGATGTTTATCTAGTTTGATAATTTGTTGTCTTTAAACAGAAAATCTAGGTTAAAAAAAAAAGTAAAAAAATAATCCAAATAATCAGACCAAAATTCTACAAAATACCAACATGATCAAGGTTAGTAGACTAGAAGGCCATGAGAACTAATTGCCTTATTTTTACTGTGGGTAGAAGAAAAATATAGTTATGTTTAAGGAATCAATAGATCAATGATAACATAAGTCTCAAAAATAAGGATAGCCCCCTTAGAAACAATCGATCTCTGTCACTAGAGGGACCAGTCCCTTAAGTAGGACATCATGTTTGGTAAAGTAAAACTTCAGCATAAAAGAGGAAGCTCTTCAATCAGATGAATTGACCCAGTGGCTGTAACAATGGGCTCAAACAGAAAATTCATTGTGAGAATGGAACAGGATTGGACATGCTTCATTCTGTTGTATATAGGGTCATTACAAGTTGGAACTGACTCAACAGTACCTAATATCACTGAAAACAGCAAAATAATACTTGATTCATTAGAGAAAGCAGGGAAGAATAAAGAAGACAAATTAAATGAAAAAAATATGTATATAATGCTAATTGTAACATATGGCAATATGGCTGCACTGTAGGATAAGCACTGGACCATGAAGTCAGCAGTTCCAGCCCATCAGCAGCTCTGAGGGAGAAAGATGAGGCTTTCTGCTCCGACAAAGATTTATAGTCTCAGAAACCCCATACAGGGTCACTAGGACTTGAAACTGACTCCATGGAATTTAACAAAACAATTTCAATGTACATAAATGGATAAAATTCATCAAGTGAAATACAGTGATTCTCCAAATGTCTTTTTAAATCCAACAATATGTTGACCTTTAAAGCATTGCTTAAAATAAAAACACAAAGAAAGGTTGAAAAAAATAATATATTAAAAGGTGGATATGCTAGGCAAATACAGCCCCCCTCAAAAAAGAAAAGGTAATGACCTTAATAAATTGAATGGGAGATGAAGAGGGCCATTTGATATTGGTACGAGGACAAGATAATTGAATAAGAAGAAAAGCAGTTAGTGATATGGCCTCAAGTAACAAATAACAGAATTGAAAGGTAAAACTTTAAAATCAACAAATACAGTTGGAAATTTTAACATGCTCAGACAGTGAGATAAGGTAAGCAAAATTACAAAAGACAGATATCTGAAATCACCAATACAAATACTGTAATCTATTTTACATACCCATGCCCACACACACACACAACTCAATTAACAATGTATACACTTTTTTTCACAAACACATAGAGTATTTTAAAGGAAAGGCTACTAAGTCTTAATAAATTCTGAAGGATAAATATTATGCAAGTTTTCTTATCAGACCATAATTAAAAAATAATTAGAACTTAATTCAAAAAAGCATAGACTTTAAAACTTCCATATGTTGAGAAACCAGACATTGTGAAAAAGAAAATCATAAAAAGGAATACATTTTAAGTAATAAATGGTAATAAAACCATTTCATAGAAAAATCTGTGAGACAGCCAAATAATATCAAAGGGAGTTTTATAGTTTAAAATGGGAAACAACATAAGTTAAGAACATTTTATATCATATTCAAGTACAGAATTTTCCTAAATATTGTTGGTAAAAACTATTCAAACATTCATATTAAGTTGAGTCGTGTGGACTCTCAATGAAACTAAAATTTACTGAAATTGGTTTGATGTACTCACTCAGAAGTTGCTGTGTGGTAGAAAGGGTTAATGCACTTGGTTGCTAACCACAATGTTGGAGGTTTGAACCCACCCAGAGGCACTTCAGAAGAAACACCTGTTGATCTGTTTCTGAAAAGTCCACAGACTTGAAAAGCCAATGGAGCACAGTGCTAATCTGACACACGGAGACCACCAAGAAATGGAATCAACTTGAAGGCAGCTGGTTTAGTAATCATGCAATAGGATTATGTGTATGCAATTATCAATACAAAGGTGCCCTGGTCGTGCCGTGAGATAAGCATGGGACTGCTGACCACAAGGTCGGTAGTTCAACCCCACTAGCTGCTTCACAGGAGAAAGATGAGACTATCAGCTTCTATAAATATTTACTGTCTCAGAATCCCTATATACAGTCATTCCGAGTCAGAATCAACTTCATGGAAGTGGGTGTGTTTTTTTTTTTTTTTAATGTTTTATTGTGAATTATGTGATAGTTTACATGGGAGAATATTAGTTTTACATTCACCCTACCGTGTATCGTTTTATTGCCATGGTTACAATCCCCTCCATGCATCATCAACCAACCAAAGGGTATACACTGCAAACCTGCCCCCCGGTCATCAGCACGCAGCCCCTCTCCCTCTCTGGATCTAAAGTCCCCAACTGCTCCATCTCTCCATGTCATCCTCTCTGCCTCCCTCTCAGGCATCACTGCTTCTCTGGGTAGGGTCCCGCTCTCCACTCTTCTCCCTTGATGTTCCCAGGGACCTCTGTTCCTAGACTGAAAAGTTAATCACTCCACTCCTTGCTACAAAATGTCTACCTTTACATTTCCAACCCTCACAATCAGTCCTGATAACAATTATTCACTATTGTAGCACAACAGACCTGTCTGTATTTCATTTCATCAGCCCTGCCTAGACAGGTTGGATACTACTCAGTGGAGAGTCTACCTTCCTCCAAGCCCTCTGGATCTACACTGCCTCTTGAAAGTATGTAAACCAGTCACTTATTGCCTTTGTAGTGCCCCCCTCCCCACATTTTGGATAGCCAATGTCCAAGTTGCCCATCCCTGTCTCCTGTGTGTGTGGAGTGGGATGGAAGTGGGTTTGTTTGTTTGCAGCATTATTAATACAGGATGCTGGTGTGGTGCTGTAGGATAAGCACTGGACTGCAAACTGCAAGGTCAGCAGTTCATACCCACCACCTCTCCTAGGAAATCCAAAATAGGGTCACTGTGAGTTGGAATTGACTCCAAGGCACTTAACAGAAAACAACAAAGACATGAAGAATCCTGCTGGCCTACAGATTAGGCACTTGGTTCCTAATCAAAAGACTGATCATTCAAAGCCATGGGATGCAAAGCCATGGGATGCTGCTCCCCAGGAGAAAGATGTGGCAGTCCCCTTCTGTAAACATTACAGCATTGGAAACCCTAATGATGAAGTTTTACTCTGCCCTGTAGGGTTGTGATGAGTTGGAATTTACTTGACAGTAATGGGTTATTGCTACAAATAGGTTACTCTATAAAGCAAAAGCTTATATTCTTAAGTATTATTTTTATTATTTGTAAGTATGCAAAACTTTCAGGGGAATAGTGGAAGACTAGGCAAAATCCCACTGAAAATAAGCAAGAGTAAGTATTATAGAGGGAAAAATAAATTCCAAAATGCCAGTTAAAATTAGCTAGATTAATGTGTAAGATTTTCTGGGGGGAGCAGGAGAAAAATCTCCAAAATAATAATGAAAATCAATAGGAAAATATGACCTAACATATAAAAGCTCACTGTAAATACAGAGCAATATAAATCTAAAGGCTTAATCATGATTTACTTTTGAGGGCTGTTGTTGTTGTTGTTGTTGTTAAGTGCCATCGAGTCCATTCTGACCCACAGCGACCCTGTATAGGATTTTTTAGGAGCAGCTGGTGAGCTTGAACCTTGCAGTTCAAACAGCTCTGCAGTCTGGTGCATTAACTATCGCCACACCAGGGCTCCTTACTTTTGAGGGTATCGCAACCAAAATAAGGAGCCATGGTGTCACAGTGAGTTAAGCATTGGGCAGTTTAAATCCACCACCCAGGCCAAGGGAGAAAGATGAGGCCTCCAGTTAGGATGGTCAGACTTCGTCTCTCATACTTCACACATGTAATCAGGAGGGGCCAGTCAGTCCATGGAGCAGGGGCTCATGTTTGGTAAAGTGGAGGGTCAATGAAAGGAGGAAGCCCCCAACATGATGGATTGGCACAGTGTCAGCAGCAATGGGCTCAAATGTAGTAACAACAATTGTGAGCTTGGTGCCAGATTGGACAGTGTTTTGGTCTGTTGTGCATGGGGTCGCTATGAGTCAGAACAGACTCAATGGTACCTAACAACTACAACAACTCTGAGGCAGTCGGCTGTTTATTTAAATGTATACAGTCTCGGAAACCCTAAGGAGCAGATCTACCCTGTCCTGTAGGGTTGCTATGAGTTGAAACCATCTCAATGGCAGTGGGTCCAACCACTCCTGGTAAAACAGGCAGAGCCTCTGGTACCAGGAGAGGGCAAACAAAGACACTTCAGTTAATATTCATCCCATACTCCTCTCCCCGTGACTTGATTTTCCTGTCATTTGGCATATGACTATACTTATTGTCAATCTTTTTTATCTTTTATATAGGATTTCTCAATAATAAGCTTAGAAACAAACATAAAAAACAAATTTATAGCCATCAAGTTGATTTGATTCACAGTGGCCCTGTATGAAATCTTTCCAGAAATAGACAGCCTCATCTTCTGAGGAGCAGTTGGTGGGTTTGAACTGCTGACCTTGTAGTCAGCAGTCCAGTGCTTACCCTAAGACCACCAAGACTTAATTAACTTGTTGTATTGTTGTTAAGTGCTGTTGAGTTGGTTCTGCCTCATAGTGACCCTGTTTCCAAAGAGCAGCTGGTGGATTTGAATTGCCGACCTCGTGTTTTGAAGTCCAGTGCTATCCTACAGCATCACACCACAAGTCCTTAATAAACTTATTGTTGTTAAGTGTCATCGAGTTGGTTCCGACCCATAGTGAACCTGTATAGGGTTTCCTAGAAGCAGCAGGTGAGCTTGAACCGCCGACTCTGTGGTTCAAACCAAGCTTGCAGTCTAGTGCATTAACCTGCAGCCTCACACCATAGGGTTTCTCTGAGTATTTAAAATTCTTCTTTACCCAACTGACATTATTTCTGTGCCTGTTCAAATGCAATGAGGTCTCAAGTACTAAAAAGTATGTGCAATCCCTGAAGCGGAAGAGTACTCATGAGGTAGGGGAGAAAGGCTATTTCTCAAAGATAAACATCTCAGGGGAAAAGTCATAGTGGCAAAGGGATTCTTCCCTGGTAACAGCCTGGAGGTGAAGTCAATGGCAAGAGGTCTAAGCTGGGAGGGGATTATAAATAGTGATCAGGAAGAGAGGTTTGTTTATTACATAAGTTTTGCTAATTTATATAAACCTTTTTAAAACACAACTTTTGAGTTAAGCTGGAAATGTTCATGTACTAGTTTCAACCACATGGCAGATAGCATGACATCAATAAAATGTACTTCTGGTGATGATGGTCTTTCCTCCTAATTTTACCAGGCCATTGGGGGCACTGTCTAATATCAGGAATGTTGTTGTTGTTAAGTGCTATTGAGTCTGTTCCGACTCACAATGACCTTGCAAAGGGTTTCCAAGGAGCAGTTGGTGGATTTCAACGACTGACCTTATGATTCGCAGTTCAGTACTGATCCTAGAGAGCCACATTATTAGAAATAGTACTTTCAAAATGAATTCATATTGTTGTTGTTGTTAACTGCCGTCAAGTCAGTTCCAACTCATAGCAACCCTGTATAGGGTTTCTGAGAAACAACTGGTCAGTTGAACCACCCCACCTTGTGGTTCAAATCGACCACCCTAGGACAGTGATATAATTTGTACTGTTAAAATAAAGCCTAGGTTGTTATATTTTAAACATGGCAAAAACTAGGTTCTAGTATAACTAACTAATACACTATTCTACTACACTTATTCTAGTACATAATACTTATTCAAGTACAAACTACAATAAGTCAAAACATGTTTTCCTTCCCCATAGTTCTAAATGCTGTTGGACTTGATATTGTAAACAAAACTTAATGCTGAACAACAAATGTATAATTAAAGTTGAATATGCCTAGAATCTGGGGGGCAGATTCATATGTGAAACAGTAGAAAGAGAACATTTTTTCAGCCAACTTTCATAAAGGGATGAGGAGCCACAATTGAATTTCATGTCTGATGAAGACCAAAGACTACAGTTGCCTTGTGATCTCTAGTGACTGGGTACATCAGAAGAGTAGAGCTCACTGAGCAGTGCTGTTCCTTGAAAAATCACTAATGTAGAAAGTAATGCAGGACACTTAAAAAATGAGACATCACTGATCTGACGTACTAGGTCCTAGTAATGATTAACCTAGATTGGAATGCTGCTTTTAATTGGTTTTACATGCAGCATTCCAAACTAGATGGATCAGTACTTCATCTTTCCTACCCAATTCTTGGAAGTACATGATAATGTCTGCTTGTGTTAACTACTGGGTAAAACAGTTATGGACAGTCCACTTCTGAGTGAAGGAGATTGTCTTCCAGAATAGCTGGCCACTCACTGTTGCTCCAAAGAAACAGGGCAATTCTGTCCAGGACTTTGTTTTCCATTTTGTCTTTAGCATCACCACTCCCACAATTGCTGACTTTCAACTTTCAGACACTAGGGCTGCCATATGCCCAAACTTACTGCGAGACTCAGGAAAAATGGGGAAAGGCCATGTCCAAATGACACAGAAGAACAGTCTATCTTGCCTTGCTTGATTACTAACAGTGGCTTCTTCCAAAAAGTTCATCTCTTTGGTTGTTGAAGAAAAGAGAACAGGTTTGTTCCAACATGACCTTTCCAGAAGCTTGGCTAAGCCAGAACCTGAAAGATCTTCTCTAACTAGAAGCTGAAGTATCCAAATGGAATGACTGGTCATCACAAAATAGTGTGTTAGCATAGCATGCTGAGCAGGGCCATGGTCAGAGCCAAAACCCAATCATCACCTAACCGGCCCAAGAAATTCTGGCACTCACCTCACGTCTCTTCAAATGGAATAGTCAAACACTGAGATAACTTTGGTTATAAAGTACTATCTGTGGTTATCAGTTGGGCTGCTAACCTGAGGTCAGCAGTTGGAAACAACCAGCTGTCCCATGGGAGAAAGATGAGACTTTCTGCTCCCATAAAGATTTACAATCATGGAAACCCTATACAGGATCGCTATGAGTTGGAACCAACTCCACAGCACACAACCACCACCGATTGTGGTGGTGACCTGGTGTAGTGCTGTAGGAAAAGCACTAGATCACAAGGTCGATTTGAACTGAAGGTGAAGGTTCAAACCCACCAGCCACTCCTTGGAAACCCTATGCAGGATCATTATGAGTTGGAACCGACTCAATGACACTTAACAACAATAACAATCAATTGTGGCATCAAACAGGTAAGAACTAGGTCTAAAACAAGACAAAAAATAAGGTTGAGATATTTTTATGCCAGAGATTTATTCTTATCACCTTAAAAACCTAAACAAGAAGAATGAAGAGTTCTAGATCATATTATGGAGACTGGTGACATAGTGGGTTAAGCACTGGACTGTAAACTTCAAAGTCAACAGTTCAAACCCACCGGCTGCTCTGCAGAAGAAAGATGAGACTGCCTCCGCTCACAAAGATTTACTGTCTCAGAAATCCTAGGGAACAATTTTACTTTATCCTAGAAGAGTCCTGGTGTGGCGCTGCAGGATAATGCACTGGATCACATGGTCAATTTGAGCAGCAACATTGTCAGTTCAAAACCACCAGCTGCTCCTCAAAAATACTATACAGGTCACTATGAGTCAGAATCAACTAGACAGTACTTAACAACAATACAGGATCATTAAGGAGTCCTGTTGTGGCACTGTAGGATAAGCACTTAAGTGCTAACTATAAGGTTGGTGGCTCAAACCCTACACAGGGTCGCTATGAGTCAGAATGACTCGATGGTACTTAACAACAACATAGGGTCACTAAAGGAACTCTGGTAGCATAGTGGATTATAAACTGGGCTGCTAATTGTAAGGTCAGCACTTCAAACCTACCAGTTGCTCCACTGGAGAAAGGTGAGGCTTTCTGTTCCTATAAAGATTTATAGTCTTGGAAACCCTATACAGCGTTAGAACCATCTCAATGGCACATAATCAGTACCACAAGCATAGGGTCACTGTGAGTCAGAATTGACTTGAGGGCAGTGGGTTGGATTTGGGTTACATCATGTTACCTTACACATAAGTTTTCCTTAACTGGAAACACATACACATAGAGTTCATTTATTCAACAAATTAGCATATCAAAGATGGTCTGATGTTGTTAAGTGCCCTTGAGTCAGTTCCAATTCATAGTAACTCTGTATAGAGTTTCTGAGGAGCAGCCAGTGGGTTGGAACCTCAAACCTTGCAGTTAACATAACAGTTCAATGCTTAACCTACAGAGCCACACCAGGTCACACACACATTTCATTTCTTAAACAAATTAGAATAATACAGATGGGTTAGGAAACTCAAAGTTTGACTTTAAAACTGAACTTCTGAATTAGCAAACATAACCAGGCATTTTTCTTTAAAAAGTAAATTTATGACCACATTGATCACTGATAAGGGATAGAGGGGAAAAAAAGAGCAGTGAAGTTGCAAGCTAAGCCCAACCACATTCAACAGACCCCTGTGAACCCAGGTGGAAACCTGGATGGCCAGCAGTACTGCAAACCCGGGGACTCCTGGGCCCAGAGGCAGTGACATGGCCACAGAGGACTAGAGCTGAGAGTGAAG
>NW_006408673.1:1261464-1269346 GCF_000296735.1 Chrysochloris asiatica | reverse complement strand
TTTTTTAAAGTAAATCTAACCATACCATTGAAGGGAAATTCTTTGTTACTGTTCACAGAGTAGCCAAACTGGTTGCTGCTGAATCTATTCCAACTCAATGAGACCCTACAGCACAGAGTGGGACCACCTAAAAAGTTTTCCAAAACTATAAATCTGTAAGGAGATAGACTGCCTCATAGAGGAGCAGCTGGTGGGTTAGAACTGCCAACCATTTGCTTGAAGGCCAAGCATTTAACCACTACACCAGTGGGGTCTTGTCCACAGAGTAATAAAGTTGATCACTGTTAGAAGACAATCCACATCCATTGGCCAGAGCATCTTTCTTAAGTCTCACTGTAAGGGAAAATCGGTAGGAGGTATAAGAAATTAATTCTGTCAACTGTCCCATTAAGGAAAGAAAGCTAACTGTATTTCTCAACAGAGGGGGGTACAATGAGATATAGGTTAGAAATGCCCATGGATGGGACACTACCAAAATCCTATTTACCCCACTTCTCAGTTATTGTGCAATGTCTAATGGTGCCTAAGGAGCAAAACCTGCCAGCTCCTTTCATTTCATTTAGCTCTGATGAAACAGAACAAACCATAATGGGGACCATCGGGAAGGTAAATAATATACACACTGATGACCGCTGGATGAGGATAATACACTTCGGTAACACGCTTTCTTTTATCAGAAATCTTGAAATCATGTCTAGCAAAGGAGAAGGAACTCTCAAGGGAAAACCTCTCCCTCACCCCACCCCAAAAGCACACAACACATAAACAAAACGACATCCCTGTGGTATAGTGAATTATCTAATGTCTCTTCTAGCATAGTACCTGGTAGTGGTGGTGAAGTTGGTTCCAATTCATATTGACCCCGTATAGTGTTTCTTAGGCTGTAAATTTTTACGGTAGCAGAGAGCCTCATTTTTTCCTGTGGAGCAACTGATAGATTAGAACTGCTTACCTTGCGGTTAGCACCCACTTCGCTACCAGGGCTCCCTTAGTCATAGCCTATAACTCCCACCAAACAACATTTCTGCCCTGCTGGGTCTGGCTGAGTAAGAGAAGGTGGAAGATGATACTGATCAGATGATAGGATTCAGCTGTGGATGTCAGCAAAGTTAATTCTAATTGTAAAAACTTGACACTCTATCATGGGTATAAAATGAGCCATATCAGAAGCAGGAAGGGGCATCTCATTACCATCAAAAAAGAGGAGCCGGGTGTAGAGTGTGTCCTTTGAACCCCAAGATCCCTGTTCATTGAACTTCAACTCAGGGGCAAAAAGCTGTGAAACCAGAGGAGGAGCAGCAACAGAATCAAGAACCAGAGCAGCAGGCTTCCCAGTCCACAGTACAAGTAAAGCTGAGTGATTTTGACAGGAAGCTTGTTTGTAGAGTGGGGAGCCTCCAGGCACTTAAATGGGGGCATCTAGGTTTGCTGACCCATGGAGCTAGATCCTTTGGGCTGAGGCTTATGGTGGAACAATGTGTCCTATGGATATTTATCAGCAGCTGACTGGAACAACTGTGCCCTGAGCATTTTCTGACCCTGAATTTGTAGCCTGTTAACTTCCCTAATAAACTCCATAACTATTAGTCTCTGAGTTCTGTGCGGCCATTGCAATGAATTATTAGACCCAGATGAGCTGAGGAAAGAGCTCTGTGGAAGGGTTAGGTGATGCCTATTCTTACAATCCCCAAAAAAACTAATAAGAGAAAAGGCAACTCTTGAACTATAAAATGTTACACCAAGGCATGAAAAGATGTAATAAAAATGCCCCCAAATTATAAAGTAGACTTTCCATACAGTCTAGCCCAAGGATTTTAAAAATATGAAGTATAATGCTTATACCACAAAAGCTACTGTTGTTTTTTGTTAGGTGCCATCGAGTCGGTACCGACTCATAGAGACCTTATGCACAACAGTACGATCCTGGGCCAACCTCACAATTGTTGCCATGCTTGAGCCCATCAATGCTGCCACTTGGCCACTCCATCTCGCTGGGGGTCTTCCTCTTTTTCTCTGACCCTCCACCTTGTTGTTGTTGTTGTTGTTAAGTGCCGTTGAGTCGGTTCCGACCCATAGCGACCCTGTACAGGGTTTCCGAGGGTGTAAATCTTTACGGGAGTAGAAAGCCTCATCTTTCTCCCGCGGAGCAGCTGGTAGTTTCGACCCTCCACCTTACCAAACATGATATCCTTCTCCAGCGACTGGTCCTTCCTGACAATATGTCCAAAGTATGAGAGATGAAGTTTGGCCTACTGTACAGCTAAAATATGCTGAAAGTGAATGCTAGGAAGAGTTGATACGTGAATCTGATAATACATTGTAATCACAAGGCGTAAAACATACACCACCCCCATTATAAAGTTATGATAGCAGCTAATAGGTATTACATTACAATTCAAGGAACTACTTCTATTACTTGCAAAGGTTGACGGAAGTCTGAAGCAATTCAATTATACATCAAGTAAAACTGGTTCAGTTGTAATGTCAACAGAAGTCAAAGCTATGTGCTTTACACTGTAGAAGCTGAGAGCATTTTTTCATTATAATCACAGTCCTGGACTATTTATTTAAATAAACAGATTTCTGCCTACATAAATAAACAAGCAAACATATAACAATCATGTTCTATTATACTTAGGAACCAAAAAGTAATCACATACTGAATCTAAGTAGTTTCATAAGTCATGAAAAAATAGATGTGTATTTGTACTACTTAACACTGTGTCACTGGGATAAAGTGAGGTGCCCATTTCCACTAAACTGTATCACGCCCTAGGTTTAAAACCATAGTCATCTGTAGTTCTTTTTCCTTTATCTCCCATATAAGTATGACAACTCTGATTGCCTTAAAATACAAAGAGGAATTTATTCTCTCACAATCTGGGCAGCTAGAAGTCCAAATTCAGGAGGTGAGCTCTAGGAGAAGGCTTTTGGTCTCTGACAGCTCTGGGCAAGGTCCTTGTCTCCTTTCAGCATCTGTGGGCTTGGCGTTCCATGAAGACTTCCACGCGTCAGTCTTTCCATGGTCCTAGTAAGTTCTCATCACAGCTCCACTCCCAGTTTTTCCTACTTGGTTGTTACACTAGTCCCTTGGATTGCTGTTTTCTTGTTTAATCTCTTTTGTATCTCGAAAGACTCAAGACTTTCTCCTGTCTCATTATCCTAATTTTTTCTAATCTTGTCTCATTAACATCATGTCATTGTTATTGTGAAGTGCTATCAAGTCAGTCCCAACTCATAGTGACCCTGTATAGGATTTCCAAGATTGTAAATCTTTTCAGGAGCAGAAAGCTTCATCGTTCTCCCAAAGAGCAGCTGAAGGGTTTGAACTGCCAACCTTGTGGCTAGCAGTACAGTGCTTATCCTGTAGTTCTACCACCAGCGTTCCTCATTAACATCACATAGGATGCCTACATCAGAAAGTAAAATGGAGGCTAATTACATAGCACTGAGAATCATGTCCAAGCCAAATTGAACCTGTTTGGGGGACACAGTTCAATCTATAACACCTACCTAAATATATTATTTTAAATGCACAGATTATCTGTGAAATGACTCACAAGAATGTTGTTGACTCACGGTGCTGGCGACTTGCAATGTCATTGACTGTAGAGAAGAAAAAACTATTCACAGCACCACTTCTGTTTGGTAAAGAACCCACTTCTAAAATCAGACAGTTTGAGTTCAATTCTGGCTTTGATATTTCCCAGCCGTGAGAATTGGGTAAGTTATTGAACCTCACTGAGCCTCAATTTTCTCAACTACAGAACAGGGATAATAATAGCACCTATACGATTGTTGTGATGACTGTATGTTTAATAAAGGTTGGTAAGAACAGTATCTGGAGTCGTGGTGTGGTGCTGTGGCTGCAAGGTCAGTTTGAACCACAAGGTCAGTGGTTCAAGCTCACCAGCCACTCCTAGGAAACACTACCCAGGCTTTCTATGCGTAGGAACTGACTTAACAACAAGAACAGTTTCTAGAATGTTATATATACATGTATATAACTGTTTACTATAGTCCTGGTGTGCACTATGGACTGGACCGCAAGGTTGTTAGTTCAAACTCACCAGTCACTCCTTGGAAACCCTACATAGGGTCATGGCTATGAGTCAAATTGACTAGAGGGCACTTAACAACATTATTACTCTCTGAATTCTAACCCAAGTAGAGAAGTAAAATCATGACCATAAATACATTTTGAGCTAAAAACCGAACCAAGCCATATTGTTGATGTTAGAGAATGCTGTTGCTGTGACCAGGTGCGGACAGTTCTAACTCATAGCGACCCTACGCACAACAGAATGAAACACTTTCTGGTCCTGAGCCAACCTCACATGTGTAGTTAGGTTTGAGCCCACTGCCGCTGCAGCTGTATCAATCCATCTCCTTGTGGGCCTTCCTCTTTTTTTGCTGGCCCTCCACTTTACCAACAGAGAATATCAGTAGATTGATAATGCAAGAAAAATAATTCATTTTAGTAGGCTTGAAGATTTTTTTATTCTAAAGGTGATACAGGGATCCTTCTAAATACGGTCCACAGGAATGCCATGGAAGGTGGAGGAATGAGCATTCCCAGGGAGCAAGGCCGATCAGCTTGCTATATACCAATAAAAGTTAACAACAGACACTTCATGACAAACATAAGTAGGAGTTACTCTTCATTATTGATTCAATCTTGGATTATTTTTCGTTTCCCCCAACAGCTGGTAAGAATTCAGTAAGCAAAAGTGAATTAGCCAAGAGTTTGTTTTGTTACATGAATTACAGATTAAAACCTTCATTTCATGGTAATTTTTATCTTGGTCCCTCAAGAGTTACTTTCTGTAATAAAGGTCACTTCGAATTGACGATATGGGGAAAGCACCTTTCCGTTCTAGATTTCTGCTCTTCCTGGCTACCAAAGAAAAAGTTTCAAATCAGTCATTCTTGACAGCCTTAAAAATTCTATTTCATTCAGGATAAACAATACTTTGGCTGGTTTGAAAAGATGTTTCTTAGACAGCCCGGCTACCTCCTACGCTGTAAGAGTTTCAAAGAAGGCTATAAAGAGAGTGACAGCTGCTTCAATTCAGAACTAGAAATTAAAATAAAAGCTATTAGAAGTGAAGGAAAAAAAACCCACACCACCAGGAGACAAGCTTTAAAGAATTTTTCTCTCTTCTATAAATTCTAGTTACCTGCCATGAACTTCTTTTGCCCATAGAAAGCAGCTATGTATTTTTTTTTTTTTTTAAGCAATTAAATAAGCAGCTCTCCTAAGAAAGGGGAAAATTTCCATCCCACACAGAAGCATTTTTTAAGATTATATAGGAAGTCACATAAGAAGTTGCCTTTTGCTTTGTCACTAACATTAGGGGGCCTGAGCTTCATGGGAGACGCCAATGCAGAGGCGGCGGCTTACATGATTTATGGGAACGCCACAACTCAATTACAGCCCTGAAATTTCTGGCTGCCTTTTCCAACCCATTGATCTCATCACTGTAAAAGTGAGTTAAGAAATAATCTGTCTACATAGACTGTCACTGATTCAAGCCGAGTCTTAGATTTAACTTCACAATACAGTAATTCCATGTCAAGGAATCATAACGTTGCTCTGAGGAGATAGCAAGAGGACTCAGCACTCAGAATGTTATTATCCAAAGTCCACCCATTTAAGTGCCAGGCAAAAAAAAAAAAAAAAAGTGGTAAGAATCAAGCGAAGAAAGAATGTCAAACTTAAGACAAAAGTTCTGCTTATGCCCAGTTAATTATAGTTCTATGTATAATTCTGAGTCAGTCATGAGCAGATAGATCTATGAGAAAATGTCAATAGCTGGAGAATGTCAGTGAAAATGCATGCCAACAATTATTTTACAGTGGTTCTGTGACCATGAGTATCCTGACAGCACATTGGGGAAGGCGGGGAGTGGGGATGGGTATCCACAGTGATACAAGCATGTTTTCATTAAAAAAAAAAAAAAAAAAAAAGGATTTCTAAAGATAGTCTTAGGATCTGAGATGAGAGAGCACATAGTCAGCTTGAGTATTAGCTCTCAGTCCTTGACTTCTACTGAAGATAAGTGTCTCTTGGTAAAACAGTTTGAAGTCCCTGGATGACACATAGAAATTAATGCGCCTAGCGGCTAACTGAAAGGATAGAGGTTAAAGTCCATCCATAGGTGCCCTAGTAAGAAACTTCAGGCAATCGACATCTGAAAACTCAGCCAGTGAAAGAAAACCCTATGGATTACATTTCTGCTCTGACACATGCGTGGATGGCATGAGTCTGAATTGACTCAACAGCAACTGGTGTCCGTAATATGGTGGTTGACTTTTGTCCTTTAATATGAGTCTCTGAAGGAGAGTGGCTGTATGTCTATGAGGTAAGTCCAAGCCCATTGTTACAGTCAATCACAACTCATAATAAGCCTATAGGACAGAGTAGAACTGCTCCATAGTATTTCTGAGGTTGTGGATCTTTAGGACACAGACTTGCTCTTCTTTCTTTCTCCTGGAGTGGTTGGTGGGTTCAACCGAAGTAGGATGGCTGTTGTTGCAGGGAGGGGATTGAAGTCACTGAGGTGAGGTGAGTAATTTGTTGAACGTAGGACTGATGATCTTGTCTGTAAACCACTCAATTCACAAGAAAAAGTTTAAAAAATAACAACACAAAGAATATATATTATAGACACTAACAAAATGAGATACATTTCCTTCCTTTTGATGGAAAGATAGTCTCTATATATTTTTAACTTTTTATTGTGAATTGCATGAATGTTTACAGATAAGATCATCTTTTACATTCAACAAATCATACGCTTTGCTTCATCTCAATGATTACAATTCCTTCCATGGAACAACAGTTAACCCCACTTCCTCCCCGTGATTTCTATTTCCATTCCACCCACCTTCCCATGCCTTCTCAACTTTGTCCTTAGGTACATGCTTTTGATTTTGATTTTGAATGACTGACCAATCGATGGTGAGCACAGCTTACTAGTGTCGCTGCCCACCCCATCCCACCATATACCTGCCAACTGCGTGGCTGGAAATTGAGCCATGAGGGTGAGATCTTTCCAGAACTGAAGGGTGGTCGAGGGCTGAGTCTCTGGTTCCTCCAGTCGCTTTCTGACCAGTATATCTGGTCTGTTTTCTTTTTCTTAATAATTTTTAGTTCTGTTCCATATTTTCTCCCACTCTATCCAGGACCCTCTATTGTGATCCCTTTTAGAGGAGCTGGTAGTGCTAATGGGGCACTGTCTATTTGTACCGGTTTCAGAGTTGTAGAGATTGACAGACACATGTCCCATTAGTCCACTGGACAAATTGACTCCAAGCCTCTTCGATTCTTATCACTCTTCTTTCTTCTATACATGAAGAGACCAACAGCTGCATGCATGAGCTTTCAAGTTCTCAGATGCTACTCACCAAAGTAGGATATAGAAAACTGTCTTTGTGGAATATGTTATGCCAATTTACCACAGTGTCTCCTAAGACTATGGTCCTGAGGCCCTAGATCCAGCAACTCATTGTCTTAAGATGTTTGAGAACATCTAATAATTTTACAAAATCAGTTGTGTTTGCAGGAAAAGCAAATACTCATGCACAAATATACTCTTTCAAACTATTATATATTTGTGGTGGTGGTGGTAATGTACCATGGAGTCACTTCTGACCGACACCGAACCTGTATAGGGTTTCTGAGGCTGTAAATCTTTACAGAAGCAGAAAGCCTCAACTTTCTCCCACAGAACTACTGGTAGTTTTGACCTGCTGACCTTGAGATTAGCAACCCAACTTGTAACTACTATGCTATGTTTGTGTTGTGCCTGTTAGGTGCCATCGAGTTGGTGCCAACTCATAGCGACCTTATGTACAGCTGAACGAAACATTGCCTGAT
>NW_006408673.1:1222468-1260515 GCF_000296735.1 Chrysochloris asiatica | reverse complement strand
CACTGTTGTTCCAAGGTTGTGTATATGTCACAACCTACATCTATCTCCTTTAGGCTATGCATAACTCCCTGCCTGTGTCTTCATCTACATTCATCATTCTTCTGGATGGTCTAGATTTGTTTAAAGATTCAAGGAAATAAAAGTGCATGACAAAAACTATGAGCCTAAATTGTGGTTAGTGATCTAGGTTTCCGTAATCTATCTTTATGTTGCATATACAGTCAGTAAAGGAGCTCTGGTAGCATAATAGTTACGAGTTGGGCTGCTTATATCAAAATCAGAATTTCGAAACTACCAGCAATTTCACAGGCGAAAGATGAGGCTTCTCCTCCCGTAAAGGTTTACAGCCTCAGAAACCCTATGCAAGGTCACTGTGAGTCAGAATCAACAAAACGGCACATAACCAACCAACCAACCAGCCAGCCAGTCAGTGAAGAAATCTCAACAACTTGCTTTAATCTCTCTCCCAGATACTACTTTGCTTTTCCATTCCTAGTGCTGGTTTAAGTTTACATTGTCCTAAACTTAAATTACTTCATCAGCCTTTTATCATGAACTGCTTAATTCTTCCAGACAGATTCCCTCTCTATCACTGACTCAGAGCAACAGTCTAGGACACAAGGTTTCCAGGCTGTAAATCTTCACAGGAGCAGTCTCATCTTTCTCCCATAGAGCAGCTGGTAGGTTTAAACCACCAACTTTTCAGTTAACAGAGCCAACCTTTTTGGTTAGCAGTCCAACACTAAAACCACTGCACCACCAGGGATCCTTCAGACACATTAGGTCAGATTAAATTTTCTTAAATCTTATTTTCAACATGTTACAACTCTACCACCTTCCTGGAAAATATTCAGTGATTTCTCTTATCATTTCAAACATAAGGTGCTTTTCCCTAGCTTTAAGGATAATAAGAAACAGCAGCAGCTAGCATTTGAGTGCATACTATGTGCCAGACACTGTGCTAAGCCTATTTGCCACCTCAACCTTCTCAACCAAGCTAAGTGGTAGATACTATTATTATTCCTATTTCATAGTGACTAAAGTGGATTTAGAGGGAGTGAGCAGTTTGCCCATGAGTGAGTACACAGTCAGAATCCATATCTGAAGCTCAGGTTTCCTTATGCCATGGTGTCTTCTCCAAGTTGGGCCCCATCCTGCCTGCTGCCTCAGTTTTCCCCTTGGTACTCAGCTTGCTGCCTCCTCACCTTCATGCCTTCCCTTGGCTCAGTGCTGCTACCAGGCCCTCACCTATGCTATTTGCCTCACCTGAAACCGTTTTCCATCCAATTGCCAAATTGGCTCAGCTTAAGGTTTCTCCAGGATACCTGTAACCCTAGAGCGCTCGGGGGAGTTCTCATTCACACCATGATGCGCTCATGGCCACACTGCCTCTTATTTTTAACCCTAGACTGTCATATAGACTGGAGCATGATATAAACTCCTTGAAAGCAGAAGCTGTGTGTTGCACAGTGAGGAACATATAAAAGCTCTTTAATAGATCTGAAGTCTCATTCGGACTTTAGCACCCATAAAAATCACTAATAAAGGGTGGTTGTTGTTAAGTGTCATGGAGTCAGGTCTGACTCATAGCGACCCTGTATTGGGTTTCTGAAGAGTGCCTGGTGGGACTGAACCGCCTACCTTACAGTTCAAACTGACCTTGAGGTCCAAGTCCTTATCCTAAGGCTCTACACCAGGACTCAGAAAAACTCCAAACTGCTACTAACATCACACACTTTGTGATTTAAAATAAGAAACATCTGCATTTTAAAAGACCTTACAACAGTGACCTGTTTTCTAATTTTCTACTCTCTTGCTCAAGCCTCCAAATGCAATCATAGTTTTTTAATCTACCTCAGGTGGTTAATTTATGCAATCACCATTACTCTCCTTGACATATCTCATTTAAATGTTAGGTGGCTGTGTGCTGTCAGGTGGGGTCTGACTTATAACAACCCTATCTTAGGATTTCTGAGGTTGTAAATCTTTATGAGAGCAGAAAGCCTTATCTTTCGCTCCAAGAGCAGCTTGGTGGATTCAAACTAGAAGTCAGCAGTCTATTGTGTAACCCACTACACCACCAGAGCTCCTTGGAATGTTAGGTGGTGGTGGTTGTTTTTAAGTGCCATTCAGTTGGTTCCAACTCATAGCAACCCTGTATAGGGTTTCCAGGGAGTTTCCAGCAGTTGGTGGGTTTCAACTGCTGACTTTGTGGTTCGCAGTCCAGTGCTGATCCCACAGCGCCACACCAGGAGTCTTGAAATGTTAGACAATCATTCAAATTTCTGATTTGATATTACTTAGGCAAAAAGAACATCCATCTATGACTTATGTGTCCTACTGTGATTTTAGAGACAGATGCAAATCAGGGTATGTTCTTACTCAAGATAGAAGAAAAATGAACATGCCTCCAGATGTTTATCCATCTCCTCCACAACAGTAGTGGGTATTTTCATTTATTTGCTTTAAGGTTCTGCATCCCCCGCCCCGCTTGGTGGTATCTACCACACTGTGGGACTACATATAATAGCAGATGATCTGTGGTTAGTAGTACATCCAGGATTCAAATGTGGTAGGGCCACAATGGCACCCAAGTAGGACCTACACTAAATAAAATTAAATTCTGCCAATTGACTTGCAAGATTATTGTTTTTAGCTCACTATAAATCAAAAATTTTAAGTCCCCTAGATAAACTGCTATATTGTATACAAAAGAAGACAGGCACAGAAGACCTAGTTACCCAAGAAGAAACAAATAAAAAACAGTCAATGTCTAGTTCTGTTTAAGTTAACCTGCTCTGCTAACCTTTTAAAATGTTTCTTCTGTCTTGAATGAAAAATAACAAAAATCACTTTCATTTCAGATACTGTCATGAATTTGCCTGACAACGGGGGAAATTACAATAAACATAACCAAACCCACTACAACTGAGTCTTCATAGAAAAGTTGTTAAGTGTCATCCAGTAATTTATAGGGTCACTATTGAGTTGGAACTGACTGGATGGACAACACTGAACAACAGGATTTCTGAGGAGTAGTTAGCAGTCCAATGCTTATCCTACAGCACCACAATACAAGAAGTAGCAGAGTTATAAATTTGGAGTGCCCAAGAAAAACACACACACGCAATATACACTAAACTTTTTTAGAATTACTTTACTAACCCCATTGCTGTTAAATCGATGGCAACTCTCAGCAATCCTAAAGGACAGAGTAGAACTGCCCCATGGGGTTTCCTAAGTTGTAAATCTTCATGGAAGCCAACTGCAACACCTATTTCTCATGGAGCAACTAATGAGTTTGAACCACAGACTCAACCATTTGCTTAACCACTTGTACTACCAGGGTTTCTTCTTTACTATTAGAATAACTTGAGAATAAAATAAAAGCAAACCTTTGATTTTTAATCTATTTTTGTTCTGGTGTGGAGCTGTAGTTTAAGCATTGAACTGTAACAGGTAGGTCAGTGGTTCAAACCCACCAGCCAGCCACTCCTTATAAACCCTATACAGGGTCACCATGAGTCAGAGCAGACTCAATAGCACTTAACAACAACAACAAACCACCACATATTTGTAGAGCATCATAAATGCTACTTCACAACATGTGACTTGGAAAACCTACTTAGCTTTGAAGGTTATGTGATTATTAAATACTATATGAAAATGAACAATATGACTCTACAAAATAATAAAATACAAGAGTTTCAGTAAAATTCAATAGTTACCTTATTGTAAAAAATCTAGCTGATAAATATTCTAGTCATTTCAGCTCATATTCATCACCAATAAAGATTTCTAAGCACATAACTAGATTTCTAAAATCATTTGCAGACTAGACTGTAAGGTCAGTTTGAGCTGCAAGATTGAACAACAACATGGGTAAGTATACCAGTCCCAGTTAAAATCTTCATTAAAGTAAACTGGTTAGTTCAAATGGTAATCCTTCATTGGTGGGAAATGGAAAGGCATTGAATAAAACAGCAAAGTTCATGTTTAAGAGTAGAGACGTCCTCTCCTATTGACCCCCAGGCAGCGGGAGTCTTGGCCTCCAGGAACAGAGCGAATTCTTGTGGTTTGTTCTTGCAATGCCGTGGCTTATGCAAACAGGTTAGCTGACTCTTTGCTCATGACTTTTTGATCAGCTCAATGCTCAATTGAAACCAATTCTAAGTGTTTTCCAGGTTGACTGTTTGATACATTGCATCATTTCATACCTTATTTAATGTAGAAGAAATAACATACCACAAACCGCTTCACTTGAATACCAAATCTATGACCAAACATAGGGCTGAATAAAATCTCTAGTTATCCTAGACCCTTGCTAAATCAGTTCCTTGAATCCTAGCAGATAGTCTATCTGACTTTTAAGCAAAAACTAAGCGTCCTAGACTTTGCTAAGTCAAATTTAGCTTACACTACAATGAGAGCAAGAAGAGTTGGTAGCATAGTGGGTTATGTTTGGGGTTGCTAATTATCAGGCTACTAACTGCAAGGTCAGCAGTTCGAATCCACCAGCCACTCCATAGGAGAAAGACTAGGCTTTCTGCTCCTGTAGAGAACTGCAGCCTTGGAAACCCTATGTTGCTATGAGTCACAACAGACTCAAGGGCACAAAACCACCACCACCACCACCACAATCTGAACACTGAGGGGACAGGGAAATGTTTACATTAAAAATTTCCATCACACTTACATAAACTTACAGAGGAAAAGTACTCAACCCAAATTGGCTATAATGCATACCAAAACATGGGGAAAACACTCTACTACTAGCAACAAGACAAAAATAGAGAAAAGAAAAATCACTTTGAATTCTTCATGTAAAGCTGACAATTATATAAAATGATTTAGGCTACTGAAAAAGCATTTTATATAATTGTCAGCTTGACATGGATATATATGTCCTTCCCTCCCTCCCTTCCTCTTTATTTTTTTTTTCTATTTTGCATAACTTTATTGAAAATCAACAAGTAATGCTTTTTTTCAAGCAATGTAAACTTTCTTTTTTTTTTAGATCTATTTTTGAGTGGGTAGGAATAAGGAGTTAGAGTTAGGACTATGGTTAGGTGTAAGCTAAGCCTAGGGTTTCATGTAATGTTAGATTTATGGTTAGGATTAGAATTAGTGTTAAGAGTAGCACTTGACCCAGGAATAGGGCTTTGTCTATTTTTAGGGTTAGTCTACTTTAAGGGTTATAGGTTTATTTTTATTTGTTTTATCTATTTTTCTACCATCTATCTGTCTATCTACCTATGTATCTATCTGCTTGATTTCATCTTCATTTGAAACTCTTATAACTGCACTGTTCCTTCTTTTTACATTGTGGATTTGTTGTTGTTCTTGCATACTAATAACTCCTATTCCCCATTTTCAGTCTTGTAGGTTTGTTTTACTTTGGATACTTCTGTATCTGGGTTGAGTTCTGGGTGATATGTCATATATGCTAATCTCAGATTGTTTGTTGTTGGTTCTGTGTCAAGAGAACTCCCTTTGGTATTTTTTGTACAGTTGGTCTGTTTTTTTTTTTTTACAAATTCTTTTAATATCTGTTAATTTCCTCTTTATTTCTAACGGGAAACGTTTTCAATACACTGAGACTAGAAATCAAATGATATATTGCACTGGGAAAACCTGCTACAGGAGACTTCTTCAAAGCTTCAAAGTATTAAAGAGCAAAGATGTTCCACTGAGGACTAATTTTCAATCACCTCATATGCATGTGAAAGCTGTACAGTGATAAAGAAGACTGGAGACAAACTGGTGCATTTGAACTATGGTGTTAGTGAAGAATAAAGTACCATGGACTGCCAGAAAACAAACTAATCTGGCATGGAAGAAGTACAGCTGAATGCGCCTCAGGAGTCAGGATGGCAAGACTTTGTGTGGTGCAGTGAATTATTTAATATGCCTCTTCTAGCCTTAGTATTTGTAACTCCCACCAAATGACTCTTTTCCTGGTGGGTCTGGGTAAGAGAAGGTGGAAAAAGATACTAATAGGATGACATGATTCAACTGTGGACATTAACAGAATTAAATGTGATTGTAAAAAATTGAAATGCTAGTGTGGGTATAAAATGAGCCAGCTTAGAAGCAGGAGGAAGGTTCTCACTGCCATCAAAGAAGAAAAGCCAGGAGTGGAGCATGTTGTCTGAACCCCCAATCCCTGTGCATCGTACCTTCTCAAGTCAGAGACAGAGAACTTTGACACCAGGGGAGTGGCAGGGGAGCAGCAACAACAGAACCAAGAGCAAGAGCATGAGACAAAACAGTGGGCTTCCTAGCACAGGGAGCAAGTAAAGTTGAGTGGCTTCGGGTAGTGGGCTTGCTTGCAGAGTGGTGTGCTCTCCAGGCTCGAAGTAGGAGAGCCAGTTTTGCTGACCCACAGAACTAGAACCAAGTGCTGTCAGGCTGCGGCTTATGGTGGAGTGGTGTGTCCTGTGGGCATTTTATCAGCAGCCCTAAAAGAGTTTTGTCACATTGACCAGGCAGAAAGAGGCCTGCCTGTGGGCAAGGCTGAAGAAAGGCCATACTTACAGTAAAAACTGTACCCTGAACATTTCTGACCTTAAAGTGTAACTTGTTAACTTCTCTAATAAGCCCCATAATTGTGGTTATGGTGTCTGAGTTCTGTGTGGCCACTGCAATGAATGATCACACTCAGATGAGTAGAGAGTGCTGTGGGACAGATGGTTTGATGCTCATTTTGTGGTACTTCGACTTACAGACTATGAAAATGTTATCACGAGAGATCAGTCCCTGGAAAAGAACATCATGTATTAAAAAGTACAGGGTCAGCATAAAAGATGCTCCCCAATCAGATGAATTGACTCAGTGGTCAGTTATGCAACAATGGACTCAACATAGCAGCTGTGAGCATGATGCAGAACCAGGCAGTGTTTCATTCTGTTACGTACAGGGTTGCTATGAGTCAGAAATGATGTAATGGCACCTAACAACAAGAAGTGATCATTACAATAATACATTTTTAGTACGCTTTCATTTTATACTTCCTTTCAAGAGGGTATTTACCACCTCTCCTAATTTTATCCCCTGATTTGTTTTAGAATATGTAAAGTATGAAACTTTGTTCTCCTTAAAAAAAAAAATCTTTGCACACAACTTAACTTTCCACTAACTTACATGGAGAAAATGGGGAGGGAAAGACTCAATGCTAGTGTTTAGTGCTTTATCTTATGACCTCTAAGATGAAATAAAATCACCACATAACAAACTCATGAGTGTACTGATTCTGACGAAGGTCAAACAAAATCCAAAATTACAATCAAGAAGGGTTACTGTAAAGTTATAAAGTATTTTGTAAAACATAAAATGTGTACTAAAACCTCAATAATGAATACAAAAATAAACTAAAGTAGTTGAGTATTTAACAATATTTTCCCTAAAAATTAAATATTTTAATTATGTTGAGTGCTATCAAGTCAGTGCCCACTCATGGCAACTCTGTATAGGGTTTTTAAGGCGCTTAGAAAACCCGTGCTTATACACCATCTTGAATATTACCATAAAAGATAAAGCTGAATACCACACTACAGAATTTTCTTATCCATTAATAATGTTTTAACAACCAATCATCAGAAGTTTAATATATTACATACTGGATATTATGATTCAATTCCTGAAAATACCAAAATTGTAGATGTGATCCTAAGACAAGACTGCATTGCCTCTTTGTTCATTTCCTTTATAAATATAGTCAATCTAGTTTTTCTCAAGGGCCAGTTAGCTGATTTAGGTAATTATTCTATGTCTACCTAAGTTCTTTTTCCCCTCCTATGTCCCAACATCATCTTATTTCATTATTTGGTAAGACTTCTACTAAAGGACCTGAGAAGGTGCAATTCAAGCTAGTTAGTTTTACTCCTTATTAGCAACTCTAGAGAGAGTGAGGAAAAAAAATTTAGCTGGTATCAGAAATTGAAACTAATGTCTAAAATGAAGCTCTAAAATTACAGGTTGATTTTTAAATGAAGCTTTAAAATTACACAGGTTGATGTATGCCCTTCCTCTAGAACGTAAGGATCTGACTGTAAACTAAGAATGTATTGTAATTATCTAGGACTCAAATTATTTAAAAGACCACTGCCAAGAGCTTAGTGTTCCCTCCATTACTGTAGGAGAAATTCAGAGTCTTCTCAGTCAGCTGGAGCCCTGGAGGCATAGTGGGTTACACACTGGTCTGCTAACCCCAGCCACTAGCTGCTCTGCAGGAGAAAAATGAGACTTTCTGCTCCCATAAAGATTAAAGCTTTGGAAACCCTACACAGGGTCACTATGAATCAGAACTGAATTGATGGCATGTCATCACAACAACAACAATAACACAACAACATAATATATCTAAGTAGGAAAAGAAGGATGACCAATTAAATGAAGAATCCTTAATAGCTGGTTGGTCTGAAGTGAGTAAGACCTGGGGACTCCTAAGCCCATGGACAAGTACCGACCTATGGAGGGCTAGAATTGAGAGTGAAGCAGCCAGCTGGTCTGAAGTGTGGAAGGTGTGTAAGAACAACCAAACTTGCTGATAGTACCCATTTGACCTAGCTTTGATGGCTTGATGATCAGCACTTGACTAGAGGAAGACAAAGAAATTTGATAAAGGAAACTGGTATAAATTGATACAATTTGATGAACTTAATCTATACTTATGGATGTAGTAGCTCAAAATACCAACTGAGAGGGAAGGAGTCTTTCACATCAAGGATCAAACCTATCCCTTTTGTACACAGGATTGATAGGGATGGGCAACTTAGACATTGGTTACCTAAAATGGGGCCTATAAAGCCATGAAGTGACTGGCTTACAAGTTTTCAACAGGGAGTTTAGTTTCAGAATGTGCGAGGGAAGGCAGAATTCCCACTGAATAGTTTTCATCTAGTCTAGATGGGTCTGGTGAAGGAGATGGAGATAAGGTTCTTATGAGTCAATAGTGAGTAATTGTTATTGTGACTAACTGCGATTCTCACAACTATAAAGGTAGAAGTTTTGTAATAAAGGGGGTAGTAGTTAATCTTACAGTCCAGGAATAGAGGGCCCTAGAACCATCAAGGGAGAAGAGCATGAGCAGAATGTGGGACCCTATCCAGAGAAGCAGCAACACCAGAGATGATGACATGGAGAGACAGAGCAGTTTTGTGGGACCCTATCCAGAGAAGCAGCAACACCAGAGATGATGACATGGAGAGACAGAGCAGACATGAGGACTCTATACTCATGGAACAAGCAAAAGGCTATGTGCTGGCAGCCAGGAGGCAGGCTTGTAGAACGTACCCTTGGGTTGTTTAAATGATCCTACATCCCTGAGTGGTTTTGTGTATATCAAAAAACAAAACAAAACAGAGGGAATATAAGCAAATTCTGTTGAATGATGATGCATGTGGGAAATTGTAATCATTGCAATGAAACAAAATGGGATAGGATGAGCGCAAAACTGATGTTCTCCCATGTAAACTATCACTCAATTCACAATAAAAGCTTTAAAAAAGAGAAATATCCATAGTAGGGGTGAAACCCCATAACAAAGCTGTCATAGTTTCAGACATGCATCTTCTGAACATGCAGTGTTTGACACCTGCATCATCTCATCCTCCACATCAATAACCACAGGGCTGCAGGTCAGTAGTCAGTGGCCTTTTTGAGACTTCCAGTTGTCTTATTTTGTATGGATCAGTGCTTAAAACTCAGATTTCTAAGGAGATTGGGCAATCAAACAACAGTGAAACCCTGTTGCCATATGACAAACACTAGCTGGGTCATAGCTTGGATGGGATGGAAGATCTTCCATTTGTCAGATTCTCACTGTACCTCAGTTCAGCCCTGATATGTCAGCTTGTAGGCCCTCTCATATGATTAAATGGTGTGCTTTATGAGAAGGTCAGAAAATCAGGGCACAAAAAGTGTAACCACCCTGAACTCCAGTGCAATGGTGAACTGTGTCTTTAATCTAGATGCATTCAACACTAGACTCTATCAACTGCTCTCATAAAAGATCTGCTTTAATTTTAGTTCCCCTTCCATTTGTCTCAGGGTTATGTAACCTCACAGGAGGTCACACAAGTCTCCCAAAAAAGAAATTTAAGCTGTCTTTAAAAAACAAAAAAAGAACCATGCATAACAGAGACAAACACAAAACTGAAACTTGCATTTTCTTTCTGACAAGAAAGCTTTACTCTCCCTGTTTATCTCAAAAATTATAATTTTAAGGGGAAAAGAAATTAAAACCAAAGGATGGAAAACTATGGCTTGCCCTGAAGACATATGATATGCCTTATTCTCAACGTACTGTCAAGCTGAAAAATATAATTAACGTCTTACCATCTTGCAACTGAAGACAAAGATTATATACAGCCACGGGTCTCTTGTTCCGCTGTCCTTGTCTCTTTGATTGCCGTGGTGGAGCATTTGGGGGTGATGCTGACAGCAAGACTGGTTCAGGGAATGTGGCATCAGGCAGGGTCCTAAAAATCTGCCATCAAAGCATAAAGAACATTAAGTGTTGACTGTGAACAGAACGCTGTGTGTTGCAACAGTAAACCATCACCAAACGACATTTGATTTCGATTTCATCCACGACAGGCTGGAGTCAAAAATCCATTGCTTCCAATTTTGGGGATAGGTAATAGACGTTTTCTTGTTTCTTTTTAATAGAAAAGTTCAAACTAAAGTTTCTGATTAAGATCAAGTAAAAGCATCATCACATTCTATTTCAAATCATTCTCATTCCCAAAATGAACAAGTATAATTATCATTATAGCAGGTACTGACGATACCATAGGATCTTATCTCCAAAGGAAGTCATCAGGATAACAACTGTTAAAACCAAATATTCCATCAAATGTCATGTAGGGCTATATTTATGCCAAAATGCTGGCCTCAATTTTTTTGTTTGTTTGTTTCAAAATACATAAACAGAAACACACAATTGAAAATATTTCTTGTACTTGTAAAAATAGCTGGTTTTTTATGAAATCACCTTTTGGATTCCCATCTACAGTTATCACAGACTGTTTTGGTAGATGTTATCGATTCAATTAATAACCCCAAGTGCCCTTTATAATTTCCTCTTCCATTTCTGAAACTTAGAATATTAGCACCTTGATTTATCTACAGTGTCGTTCATATGTCAGTATAATACCATTTATTAGAATGTGCCGCTTCTTTGCTTAGCTCTTTTTATCCTTCTGAGAAAAGCAATATGTGCCATACAGAGAGGAGTATTGTACAGAGGTGGTTTATTATACACCTTCCAAAGCTGCCAACTTCAGAGGTTTTCTGTCCCCCAGTACACACTGAAGACTCCTCGGTCTTCAATGAAGCTGCAAAATAAGGTATTTACAGACATCACTGTAACAGAAGGCCTTCTCCAGAAGGCTGACCTCTTTCAGTGGCAGCCAAAGAAAGCCAGTTAGCTTTAACCAAGGCATAAATGTAAAGCTCACAACAAAAGGCACTGTGTGAAAATGCCACTGTTGCAACGAAATTATTTATACATTTAAAATCAAAACAGGCACAGGGCCTGTGTCTATGAGCCAGGGTCTCACTTGTGCACAAGTATTACATTTAAGAATCCAAAAACCATGTTGGAGTTTTAATTACACAGTCTAAAAGTTTTCACTCACAAAAACCATTATATAGTAATGAAAATAAGCAATTTCAACAGGGCATTTGCTTTATACCATACTGCCCCCTCATGTGTAAATGGAATTTTAAAAATGATTTCAATTACTGTAGACAAATATTTGCCAGTGAAAATTTAATTTAGTGCTCCAACTGGTAACCTGCAAACACCATATTTCCACAGAGTCTCTGCTCCAATAGGACACACTAGCAAATAGCAAACTACTTATCCGCCTTAAAAATCCTCTGCTGTCTATACTATTTGTCCACAGCTGGATTTATTGCCGGCTGTTGTTGTTCAAATTAAAATTAAAGATGGAAGGGGGCTGGCGGGTGTGTGGCGGGGGAGATGGGAGAGAAGTTAGGCTGAGAAGAGTATAGTATCAGTGACTTGTTGTTGTTATTATAAAGTGCTGTGGAGTCCTGACTCATAGCGACATTGTATCGAGTTTCCAAGGAGCAGCAGGTAGGTTTGAACCACTGACTTTGTGGTTTACAGTCCAGTGCTGATCCTATAGTGCCACACCAGGAGTTCAACAGCAGTAATAAAGAGAAGGAAAAAAGAGAATATATACGTCCATGGATGAAAATAGCATCTGTGACTGGCATTGGATAGCACCCTTTGATTTATCTATGTTTAGTTTTAAAATTTATTCATATTGTTTTCAGTAAAAATATATACTTTGAAACATGCTCCCATTTAACAATTTCTACACAAATTGCTTCATTCTTCTCATTGTATCAATAATTTCACTGTTTCTGCTTTAGTTTAGCATCATTTATTTAGAGATGGATTGGCATGGTAGCAGCACCAATGGGTTCAGGCAAGCAACGATTGTGATATTGGCCCAGAACCAGGCAGTGAGTGTTTCATTCTGTTGTGCATAGGGTCACCATGAATCAGCACTTAACAATAACAGCAATTTAGAAGCACTATTCCCTGAACTTCTCATCTACACTTTAGAGTAACTATTGTTCCTCATAGCAACCTATTAAATACTTAATAATAGAAGTCCTGGTGTGGCACTGTAGTATAAGCACTAGACTGCCAACCACAAGGTCAGCAATTCAAATCCAACAGGTGCTCCTCAGAAACCCTATACAGGGTTACTATAAGCTGGAATCAACTTGACAGCATTCAACAACAATTTAAGGATGACATTCTTTACTTTTTAAGTTCAACTAAGGTTTTTTTGTTTGTTTAAAGATGACTTCATGGGATAGTTTCCTCTCAAAGTTTATGTGGTGCTGTAGGATTAGCACTGGACTTTAAAACACAAGGTGAGCAGTTCAAACCCACCAGCTGCTCCTCGGAAACTCTTTACAGTAGGGGTAGGGAACGTCCAGCCTGTTGGTCATATAATACCCATAAAATCATTTGGTCTGGCTCTGCCAAGTCAACCACAGGTGAGACTTGAAATTCAGCAAATCTAGAGACTTTTTAAGTAGCAATAAAATTTTATATTAGGATGGAGGTGTACACACTGCGAAAGTATTAACACACTGTGACAAAACCATGGCGATACAGTCATGATGAAGCAAGATGCTATGAGATGATTCCTTGAGACATTGATGATCTTGCCTCTCATGACTGACGACAATGTTGTCAACTTCTTTGTTAACACAGGCGATTACTCCAATTCAATCTTTATCTGCAAGCCCACGATCACCAATCCTTGCAAAAACTGAATCTCAGATGAATATTAAGGAAATTACAGTGCATAGAGAAGGCCTCAAGAGTCGATGATAAGAATGTTGGGTATTTTTCAAATCCAAGATGCAGGATTAGAACAGAGATCAAAGCAAACTAATGTGCTGCTGGCGACACACACAACAGATAATTATTAAATCTTAAGTGGTGTGACATCCTACAAATGGTGACTACAAAGAAAAGGGAAGTTAATGCAGTGTTGATTTTTCCAAGAGAAATGGACAAATGATTTTTTTGTTGTTGTTGAATTCAAAGGCAAACCTGTGTGTTTAGTTTGTAACGATGCCTTAGCTGTAATGAAAAAAGCCAATAGCGTGGTTATAGCTCAAAAGATACTATAGTCAATGAATTGGGAGGTTAAACGATAAAATCGATGCTCTTCAGCGGAGTTTGGTATCGCAACAAGCCAGTTTTTGCTAGCAACAGAGACAACGCTATTCAGACAAGTTATGTAGTGAGTGAGCTAATCACAAAGAAGCTGAGGCTTGACGTAGAGGGAGAGTTTGTGAAAGTGTGCATGGTGGCTGCTGCTGAGTTATTAGCATCAGACAAAAAAAAAAAAATACTTCAGAGTTGTCTTGGAGAATTGTTTAAGCGCAAGATATTGAAAACAACAACAACAACAACATTGAAGGATACAGGAGATTTCCAATTTTTCTCTCTGGCTTGTGATGAAACAATGAACTAACAAACACTGCCCAACTGGCCATTTTCATTCGTGGGATAACTTCAGAGTTTGACACACAAGAGGAACTGCTGTCACTGGAAGCCATGCATGGCATTACAAGAGGTGAAGACTTGTTTGAGAGACTTGCTTTATCAATGAAAAAACTGGAGCTAACATTTGAAAAGTTAAGTGGCCTTACTACCAATAAAGCATCAGCCATGGGTGGCTCAGAAAAAGGGTTAATTGCATTTGTCAGGATAGAAGTGAATTGTCTTAGTATTGATCTGAGTAATTTAATTATGTGCCACTGCACTACACACCAAGAAAGTCTCTGTGCACAGTTGTTGCAGCTCAGCAGTGATGTCAACAGTAGTGTCACACATAAATTTTGTCAAAAGCAGAGGATACAACAGCCACCAGTTTAAGGAATTACTAAATGATCTTGACACTGAATACAGTGATCTTGTTTACCACTGTGAAGTGTGGTGGACAAGTTGTGGGAAAATGTTCATGAGTTTTTATGAACTGCGTGATGAAATCAAGCATTTCATGGAGATGAAGGGAAAACCTGTCAGGCAACGCAATGATAGCAAGTGGCTGTGTGTTCATGGTGGACATTACCAAGTACCTCTCAAAGCTGAGCATCAAGCGGTAGGGCCCCAACCAGCTTCTCAACTCTCTACTTTCAAACATGAACTCATCTAAAACTAACTTAAGGCTGTGGAAAGTGCAACTTGAAAGGAATAACAGGGTGCACTCCACTCTGGAAGGACCAAAGTCTTTGAGGACACTAGAATACGCCAGTGAATGTGCAAAACTAATTAAGCCATTTAATGACGATCAAGGATTTGAAAAGTAAACAGATGGATTTGAACATCTTTGGTATGTAGAACCAGCTGGTGTGCCTGATAATTTACAACATGAAATTATTCAGCTGCAATGATGATGAGCTGAAAGCTGGGCACAGTAACCTCCCACTGCTTGAGTTCTATAAATGTTACATAAGCAATGATGAATTTCCCACTTTGAGGAGACATGCACTGATACAGGCATCTGTGTTTGGAACAACTTACTGCTGTGAGCAGTTCTTTCTAAAACTTATGATCGCGAAACAGTTGACTGTGCTCCAGACTGACAGATGCAAACCTGGAAAAGCAGTTGTGAGTAGCATCATCAATACCAGCTGACATCACAGGCCTCACCAAAGAGAAGCAGTTACGGCCATCAATTTCAGGGTGAGTTAATTAAATATTTGAGCACACACAGCAGGCTAATTTTTAAGTTGATAATTTTGTATGGCCCATGAATGATGCTATAAATATCCAAATGGCCTTTGGCAGAAAAAAGGTTCCCCACCCCTGCTATGGAGTCCTGGTGTGGTGCTGTGGGCTAATGCGTCAGACTGCAAAATTGTTTGAACTGCAAATTCAGTGTCTCAGGCTCACCAACTGCTCCTTGGAAAGCCTATACAGGGTCGCTATGGGTCGGAATCTACTTGACCGCACTTAACAACAACAACAAACCCCTGCTATACAGGGTTGCTATGAGTCAGAACTGACTTGATGGCACTTAACAACAACAACACAGGGAAATAGTCTTGGGGGTTCTTTCAGCCTCAATGGGTCCAGTAAGACTCACCTATGTTTGATCTTTATAAATACAGCAAAGACCTGTGGAACAGGAAGCTAAACAATATAATAGGGTTAGTATAGGCAACATCTAAATAACTACGAATAAAGTGTATTCCAAGAACTGGCACAGGGCAGATGATAAATTCTCTAAGAGACCTTCCTGGTGGGTTAATATTGATGGGAATGGTGTAACCTGTATACAGCAACCCTGTATAGTTTCTGAGAAGCGGCTGATGAGTTTGAACCTTGTGGTTCAAACCAACCTTGCAGTCCAGAGCATTATCCTGTGGTGCCACACCAGTATCAGAGCTTAAATGCTAAGCACTTGGTTTGTGGAAGGCTACATTTTACAGAGGGGACCCACTTCATTTTGAATCAACGTAAATCCAGTCACCACTGAGTTCATTCTGACCTTCAATGTAAAAAGCTTTTCCCTCAGGAACTTGCCTGGGCATGTCCGTAATGCAAATTGGGGTACCAGGATGTCATACTCATGAGTCATACCCCAACCAAGGCTGTCAGAGGTACACAAAACCAATCCTGAAAACTCTTCTAACTTGAGATAGTAGTGTATGTATCCCAGTCATGGTCCCTTTCCGCTTCCTTTGTTACACTTGTTACGGTGTTAATCTAATCTTGTCAGTCATGATTTTGTGACAATTTTCTTTGTTTTCCAATTCCAATATAATTTGTCTGGAGTCCTAACATGGTGCTGTAGGATAACCACTGGATTACTAACCATAAGGTCAGCAGTTCAAACCCACCGGATGTTCTGCAGGAGGAAAATAAGACGATCTTCTTGCATAAAGACTTACAGACTATACACATTGCTAAGAGTCTTAATAGACTTGATGAGAGTTTTTTGGTTGTTTTTTGTTTGTTTGTTTTGGTTTGGTTTTTTTTGTACCTCAACAGAGCAAGGAAGTGTGACTCGGGCATTTGCAGGGAGATGGATCTGAACTCTTTCTACCACCTTGGTTAAATCCCAGATTATTACATATATATTAGAATATCTGAGAATGGTGTCTGACCTTTGACTTCTGTTTGGTGTGCATTTTAAAAGCTTTTGTGTGACCATGATTGGAAAACAACAATTTAGATCCTCACTCCACAGTATTCTGCACTTGTCTTGTATGAACCGAAGTCAGCATCATGGGAAAAACTATTTCAGAAAAATTGTCATTGGACAAAGGCAATCAGTTCTTCCTTCCCAAATCCTGATTAGGCACAATGTGTTTTAAACATTGTAATTACCAACCACTCCCTCAAAAAGTTCTAAATTGTGTTAACTTTTCAAAAATCTAAACTACCATTCAGATAAGTTGTTATTATTGTTTGCTGCCTGGCAACCACATGCACAAGTGAATTAAATGTTGTCTGCTCCTGTAGCATCCCATGATTGGATTCGCACCACACCCTTGTGATCCATAGGCTTTTCAATGGCTGGTTATAACCAGGTCTCTAGTCCTAGTCTGTCTTAGTCAGGAAGCTCTGTTAAAATCTGTTCAGCGCCATGTTGTTGTTTAATGGCACCAAGTAGGTTGACTCACAGTGACTCTATATAGGGTTTCTGAGGCTGTAAATCTTTTCAGGAGAAGAAAGGTTCATCTTTCAGCACCCTATTGTTGTTGTTAAGTGCCGTTGAGTTCTGACCCATAGCGACCCTATATAGGATTTCCAAGGAGCAGCTGATGAGCTTGAACCGCCGACCTTGCAGTGAAACCGACTTTGCAGTCTAATGCATTAACCCACAGCACCACACCAGGATTCGTTAGTAACATACAAACCTCCACAGGTAGACAAATGGTGACTGCACATGAGGTACACTGGCCAGGAATCAAACCTGGTCTCCTGCATGGAAGGCAAAATTTCTACCACTGACCTACCATTGTCCCATGTCCCAGATAAGTAAGGTACCAAATCATTAATGCTAATTTAAGAAGAACTAAATCCTAATGTTTCAGCCTTTCCACCGATGGAAGTTTAAACATACTTCTTAAACTCTGTACCTCATTTTCTTATCTATCTAAAGGAAGAATATAATCCCTACATCTCAAGTTACTCAAGGGATTAAATAAGATAATGTTTATTAAGTATTTGGTAGTGCTTTGCAAGCACTAACCAGAAATAAATGGTAGCTTCTAGCATTTGTAATACAAATATATAAAATAAATAATGATAATAAAAATAAAATCAGATCTTTCCTATTTTGTTTAACCATCACTAATTACTTAAGGTCCTGCATATACTAAAAGTTCAGTGATCGATGAAAAGCTAGTCTGAAAGAGTTCTGGAAAATGGCATCAGACAATGGGTAAGAGAGAAGCAACAACAAACGTACAGAGCACCTGATGAATTCTCAGGAATCAAACTATCAACTGTTCGGGGCATGAATTTCTACTTCTTAGGACTGAAAATTTAGATACATATTACTTCCTATTTCATTTAGTACATTTAACATTTAGTAAGCATTTAATAGACTTTCTTCAAAGCACTTTGATATTTTCAAATGTCTGTGACATAAGTATTATTCCTGCCATTTTACAAACGAGAAATGTTCAGGGATTCAATGAGTGTCCCAAGGCTCTATGATTTGAAAAGGGTAGAGTGGCGTATGAACTGCAAACTCTTCAAGTCCAAAGCCCCTGCTACCACAATATTAATACTGTAGTTTCTAAAACAAACAATGTCATTCATAGGGAGGGCAGGACACTACCTGGTACTGTTCCAGTACCAGGCCTACTTAGAAACAGTGAAACTAGAGAATATTATATAAATGTACCCCCACTGCACTATGTCTCTGTTGTTGCTAAGTGCTGTCAAGTCGGTTCTGACTCATAGTGGCCCTGTACAGGGTTTCCAAGGAGCAGATAGTGAGTTTGAACCACCGACATTGTGGTTCAAAGAGATCTTGTGGTCCAATGCCTTATCCCACAGCGCCACACCAGGGCTCTTTGTAGATGTTTCAAAAACACATTGCCTGTTTAAAAATGCATTTCTCTAGTGTTTAAATTTTTTTTTAAAAGTTACCTCATTCGGCTCTTAGACATGCCAGAAATGATTGAACACGATATTCTTTGTAAATCTAGAAAAGGAGGAAACAGTGGAGCTATTTACTTTAGAATTCTGGCCTTTTTTGGGGATTAGAGGCAACCTTATTCTAGAAGCAAAACTTAAGCAAAATTTATCTTGTCCAACACTGCCAAGATATGTGTCATCTCTGTGTTGTTGTTCCTGTTGTTGTGCCATCAAGTCAATTCCAATTCAAAGTGACCCTGTACAGGGTTTCCAAGAAGTGACTGGGTTTGAACCACCAACCTTGAGGTTAGCAGTTCAGTGCTTATCCTACAGCATAACACCAGGACTCCATGTCTTCGCTCAGTATAACACTGATTTTTCAATTCTAGAATCACAGTGTAGATACAAATCCCTCTATCACCCAGTGGTTCTACCAAAATAAACTTCCCAATTCCATCTCATATTACCTTTGTTCACGGTTAGGTAAACTCATCCTAAGAATACTAAGTAAGAATCTACAGATCAAGTCTACCCAAAACTAATTTTTTCCAGATAAATAATTTCTTCACTGCACCTACGTATTTACAACATAAGAAAATCTCAAATCAAACAACTGAACGACACCAAACAAAACTCCACACGAAGGCGTGTCAAGTAAGTAAGAGCTTATTCAGTTCTAAGAGTGCTAGCACAAACAGAAGTCTGGCACTAATGTTCAAGTCTCAGATTCCTCACACTCAACAAAGTTGGATGTTTATGCCCATGGGGCTCAGCCACAGGAATAAATACTTCCCCAAGGCATTCATATTCTGCTACTAGGAAGCACATGTGTCGATGATTGGGCCACTTCTGCCAGAAACATTTTCAAATGGTGGTAAATAATGAGCCTATGAAAATTTTGCTTTAATACCCAACTCAAACTTCTTGTTAAATGCTTTCGAGTCAGTTCCAACTTACAGCAACTCCTTATAGGGATTCCAAGGAGTCACTGATGGATTTGAACCACTTGTGGCTAGCAGTCCAGTGCTTGTCCTACAGTGCCACAGCAGAACTCAAACTTACATCCCTTGATTCAGCCGAATAAACACAATGATTAAAGGAAATAAGGGAGAATGAGGTAATCCTTTCTTAAAAAGATGTGTCTCTAAAAGAATTTACTGATGTTTAATGTGATGGAAACCCTACACAGGGTTGCTATGAGTCAGAATCCACTCAACAGCACTTAACAACAACAATGCGATAGGAAGATTATCAATTTGTATACTCCCACCATCTTGATTGGAGTCCTAGTGTGGCCCTCTGGGTTAATGCGCTGGACTGCAAAGTTGGTTTGAAAATCAAGGTCAGTGGAGTGGTTCAAGCTCACCAGCCACTCCTTGGAAACCCTATACAGAGTCACTATACTTAACAACACCAATCATTTTGATTCAGTGGTGGGAAATAATGGTAGCATTCTTGCTTTCCATAGAGGAGACCCAGATTCTTGGCTAATACACAGAGAATGGAGGCCTGAATGTTGCTCTGATCTTGAATAGGGAACTTCCAGACGAAGGTCGACTAGGAAGAAATGTCTGGTGATCTATTGTTCTAAGTACTTTCAAGACAGTTCTGAAACACTCAGTCTATAAAAGTTCCATGGATCACAACAACCCCCACTACAACCTATCATGGGGATGATGCAGGGCCGGTCAGCATTTCTTTCCATTATGCATGAGTCTGTTATGAATTGAGGGAGGGAAGGCTGGCTTGATAGCAGCTAACAACAATATCTTAAGTAATAATAATATTCAAGTTGTTAAGTGAAGCTGAGTTGATTCTGACTCATAGCTACCCTGTAGAGATAGGTTTCTGAGGAGCCACAAGTGAGTTTGAATTGCCAACCTTGCAACTCAAACTGAACTTGTGGCCCAGTGTTTATCCTACAGCACCAAACCAGGACTTCAAATAGTATTAATGTTGTTGTTGTTGTTGTTAGGTACCATCGAGTCAGTACAGACGTTGTGACCCTATGCACAACAGAACAAAATATTGCCTGATTCTGGGCCAACCTCCTAATTGTTGCTACATTTGAGCCAGTTGCTGCTGCCACTATGCCAATCCATCTTGTTGGGGATCTTCCTCTAACCCTCCATTTTACCAAGTATGGTATCCTTCTCCCAGTGACTGGTCCCGCCTGACAATATGTCCGAAGTATGAGAGACGAAGTCTGCCCATCCCACTTCCCAAGAACATTCTGGCTGTGCTTCTATCAACATACATACACTGGTTTGTTCCTTTGGCAGTCCATGGTACTTTTAATAATATCCTCCAACACTATAGGCTCAAATGCATCAATTCTTCTAAGGTCTTCCTTATTCACTGTCCAACTTTCACATGCATATGAGGTTACTGAAAATACTATGCGTCGGGTCAGGTGCACCTTAGTCCTCAAGTTGACATCTTTGGTCTTCAACACTTTAAAGAGGTCTTGTGCAGCAGATTTGCCTGACACAACATGTCATTTGATTTCTTGATTGCTGCTTTCATGATTACTGTAGTTTAATCCGAGCAAAAAGAAATCTTTAACAACTTCAATCTTTTCTTCATTTATCATGATGTTGTTTATTGGTCCAGTGGTGAGGATTCTTGTTTACTTAATGTTGAGGTACAACCCATACCGAAAACTGTGGTCTTTGATTTTCATCATTAAGTATTTTAAGCCCTTTTTGCTTTTAGCAAACAAGGTTGTATCATCTGCATTAAGTGAAGGTTAATGAGTCTTCCTCCCAATCTTGGTGCCACATTTTTCTTCCTATAATCCAGTTTCTCGAATGATTTGCTCAACATATATATTGAATAAGTATGGTGAAAGGACACAACCCTAGTGCACAGCTTTCTTAATTTTAAACCATTTAGTGTTTCCTTGTTTGTTTGAACTGCCAAGTCTTGGTTTCTGTACAGGTTCCTCATAAGCACAAAAGGTGTTCCAGAATACTCTTTCTCTGCAATGCTATCCATAGCTTTCCATGATTCACACAACAGAAAGCCTTTGCGTAGTCAATAAAGCACAGGTAAGCATCTTTCTCATATTCTCTTCTTTCAGTCAAGATCCATGTATTGTCAACAATGATACCCCTCATTCCACATCCTCTTCTGAATCCAGCTTGAACCTCTGGAAGACTCAGTCAATGAATGGCTGCAGCTTTTGAATTATCTTTAGCACAATTTTGCATGCATGGGATATTAATGACATTGTCCAATGATTTCTGCAGTCAGTTGAGTCACCTCTCTTTGAAATGGAAATAAATATAGATCTCTTCCAGTCAGGTGGCAAAGCAGTTGTCTTGCAAATCTGTTGGCATATAGATTTGTCTTCCAAATTTCTTGGCTACTAGTAGGTAATAATAACATATTCAAATATTGGGTGGTTAAAATAATATGGTTCATATTATGCTAAGTCCTTGACCTATAAGGATTTCAACACAGAGTTCCTGACTCCAATACACATGCCATAATCACTGTGTCCCACTCCTTCCAATAGGACCCAGTGATACTATGCCCAACCCCTATTACATCTTCTTTGGTGATGCCATACCTCACATTACTGTGTCTATCCAGAGGCAGAAAAGGAAACCAGAAGATAGTTGATAATCACTGCATACTCTACTCAGTATACTTTCAACCAGAAAGGAAAGGCAGGCAAAAATCTTTCCAATCCTCTTATAAAATAGCATAAATATAAAATGGTCAAATATGACAGTCAGTTTCTGAGGCTATCGTGTGTTCATGCACACACTAATCATCTTGGGTTTGTGCCAAAGGAAGTCAAACCTATCTAAAGCATAACTTCAGGTTTTAGTGGCAGTGTGAACTGTACACATAGATTTCTGAAAACTTGCCCCAGCTATGTGTCCTGAAATCTGAAACAGCCTATAACTAAATAAGAGCCTTATAAAGAAGACTTAACTAAAATTGATAACAGGGTTTGACAGTGAAATACCAGTTGGGTTCAGGCTTCATGCTAGGAATATTCTAATGTTTCATGTTTGTTCTGGTTCATTAAATTTCAGAATCTTGAAGCTGAACAGTATCCTAGTTATCAGTAGGCCAACCCCTTCATTTCACAGTTGAGCAAACAGAGGCCTCTGTGGTTAAAGATTTGCTCAGATTCACACCGCTAGTTAGTGGCAGAGTCCGGCTCGACTCCCAGACCAAGGCCTCAATGCCAACTATTATTTCCCATCTTGCTGGCTCTGATTCTTTCTCTCCAACAGAGTACTCTTTATGTATCACCTCTTCTAGGGAGATTTTACTCAACACTTGAAATCCCTTAATGTGCTTTTACATGCAGTATCTGAAATATGCTTGAATACACAGGTCACTGAGGCTGACATAGTCAAGAGGGTTACAGTGTCTTATTCAGAGCTTTGCTGCTACTCACTGGCACAAGGTGCTTTCCAGTATGTCAGAAAGAAAGGATGGGAAGAAGGTAGCAGAAAACATTCCCATTCTGGTGGTCATCCCATTGGCTCAGTCCTGTGTCCCTGAGCTTAAAGCATGCTGAACATCAGCTTCAATGTTGGTCTACAACTCAAAACGTAGGGGCCAGAGGGGATGGGGGGGTATGTGTATTGCCTGAAATTTATCCAATTGGTTGTTCTGGTTTTCTCTTTCTTTCTAGATTTTGAGCATTAATTTTTTAAGACATCTCTAGACTTCTTTCCCAAGCTCCATAGGCTATATCATACTGATTTCCCTAGCACTCTATAGACTATAATAGCTTAACACATCTGTGGAGTTGGTTTTGCCTTAGGGATTTCAGTAAATGACAACATTCATCAATCTAACTTTATGAAGTAGAACATAATCCCAAAACTACCTATACCAGACCATGGACATTCTTAGTGTGTTAATCATGGATGCAACATCATTGTCCTGCTTCTTCCAATATCCAACAGAGAAAATAATAATCACAGATAACTACTATGGATTAAATTATGTGCCCCAAAAAAGTATGTGTGAACTTGGATAGACCGTGATTCCTAGAATTGTGCAGTTGTCCTTCATTTTGTGATGTGAACTAATTATCCTCCTTCTTATGGGTTGCAGAGCACAATCTTTATATGTTAATGAGGCAGAATTAGTATGGTATGTATCTTCACTCACAGCTCTACAAGATGGCATGCCTCAAAAGTCCCACCCTTATTCACGACACACACCCTTAACTCAAGTCACACCTTTCCCCAAGACATACCTTTTCTCTTACAAGAGATAAAGGAGAGAGAAGCAAGTAGAGAAGACACACTACAGTACCATCGAGAAAGAGTGGGGAGTGAAGCATGTCCTTTAGACCCAGAGTCCTTGAGCTGAGAACCTCTTAGACCCAGGAAAGATTGATGGCAAGAAATACGGAGATCTCTAAGGTATGCCAGTCCCACAGAGAGAAAGTCTTCCTCTAAAGCTGTCACCCTGAACTCAGACTCCTAGCCTCCTAAACTATGAAAGGATAATTTGTTAAAGCCACCCATTCATGGTATTTCTGTTATGGCAACACCAGATAACTACAACAGTATCTTTGCTGATAAGTCAGGTATCAAAAGGCATTACAGGCATTTCTAACACTCAATACATAACTTTCCTTTCCAATCTATATAAAGTGAACCACTCCTGATGGAACCAAAGCTGGTCTCTCTTACATTCATGGTATGAACATATATTCTCAATTATAAAATGCTGTTTTCTCATTTGAAAACCTTTAAAAACATTAAAAAACAACAACAACAACACTCCAGGTGCAGTTTTATCAATTTGCACTTGCAAACATTTGGAAAACGCAGCATACAGTTTCCAAAGTCAGAAAACAACACTTTCCAAATACAGCTGTAACTCTGACTTTCATAATCCAAATGTCTACAAATACGTGTATTCTTCACTGAGAAAACCAAATGCTTATTTCCTCCCCATCCCCAATCAGTTCATCCATTGCTCACATGCAAACAAAATGTCAACATTAAAGGCCTAGACTGTCACTAAAAATGCATAAATACTCTATGTCAACGATGTGGTGTACTACTTGGTTTTCTCTCTTTATATTACTTGTAAAGGGCTTCTCTCCTATTTCTCTTTGGGACTGAAGACCCTCTTAGAAATCAGTAGGTCTTAATAGCAGCCTTGATGATCAGAACACACAAATTATGATGTCAGTGCCCAAAGGCCTGGGGATGCACAAGAAACAATGCCCTCACCCAGGGTTAGCAGGAGCTATGACTAAAAGTAGGAGCCACTTTCGCTCAAGTTTATACTTGTGAAACTTTAAACGGAATGTACATAAACACATTTGGAATGAAATGACTCAGCTCATGAAACTTGCCAGGTGAATGGTAATTTTCTTTTGCCCTGTAAGCCATGACCCCAGCCATCTGGATAGATCAGAATGACCATTTCCCTAGAAAGAAAAACAGGCCCATGAAATATTAATTCCCCCAAAGTAAATGCAAAACTTTTAATAAATTATGTCTTACAGATGTGTATGTGATTGAATTATCCTATCACCTGAAACCTTTTTCCAAATATATATGCTGCAGGCATGGCTTACATATTTTTAAATTTTGTTTTTAAAAAAACTCTCAATTGTGAACTGAGTGAAGGTTTACAGAGCAGCAGATCATCAGTTTTACATTCAACACTCCATTTCATCACACAATGTCCCACTTCCTCCCTGTGGTCTTTTGTTTCCATTCCTCCTCCTTTCTCCCTTCTGAGCTTTGTCCTTGGGTAAATGCTGCCCATTTGATCTTGAGTACTTGGCTAACTAGTGTTGTTGTGCCCCCTATATATTTATTTATTGCTTGGCTGAAAATTGAGCCAGAGGTGACCAAAAGCTGTCACTTCCACCAGTCTCTATCTATCCAAAAAGCCTGGTCGTTTTTATGATTTTGAGTTTTGTTCCACATTTCCTTCCACTCTATTCAGGGCTTTCTAATGTGATCTCTTTCAGGGCATGGCTTACATTTTAAGAGCTAGTGCATTTTGTTGTTGTTAAGTGTTGTCGAGTTGACTCTAACTCATAGCGACCCTGTATAGGGTTTCTGAGGAGCAGCTGGTGGTTTGAACTGCTGATCTTGTGGTTTACAGTCCAATGCTGATTGATTCTGCAGCTCTCATGGAAATATAATGCCTAAAGGAGACTTGTGGTATAGTGGATTATACCACAAGGTTGGTAACTGGAAACCACTGGCTGCTCCACAGGAGAAAGATAAGACTTTCTGCTCCTATAAAGATTTATAGCCTCGGAAACCCTACCTAGGGTCACTATGAGTCCGAATGATTCCACAGCAAAAAGAAACAAAGCCATTAGATTCAAACAACTATGTATGAATCTCAGGCTCCTAGAATCAGTGTTCAGTCTTAAGTCATATGTAAGATATTCTTCATTACATACTTTTTCTATATACTAAACTTTGAACCTGGGGCAAGATTAGGTCTACAAGTATATTAGGACACAGTTTCACATCACTAGATTTTGCCTTTCGATATAAATGTTTCTAATCTGACGTTTATGAAATATTTATGCATACATTTAAAAAACAAACAACAATACTCCAGAGACCCCAATGTTTAAACCCTTACCACTGCCAATTTATGTATGGGAAAGCAAGACATGTTATAACCAGGCACTAGCCTCTCCTTCAGTGTGAACTACAAAATTCAGTTTAATGTATTTTAAATATGATGGCAAAATATAAGCTTTGCCTCGTTCCTTTACTTTAAAGGAATGCTTGAGAAAGATTAATGCTTAGATTCTTGGAATATACTTCAATGTGGAACTTGCTGATGCTTAGTGATCTTTTTGTGTATGTTAAGTGCAATGAGTCAGTCCCGACTCATAGAGACCTTTTACACCATTTCTAAGGAGCAGCTGGTGGGTTTGAACCGTCCACCTCATGGTTTGCAGTCCTGTGCTGATCCTACAGTACCACACCAGGTGTCCTCACAGTGATCTTAGCTGTTCTAAGTGCAAAAGAGGAGGTTTCTCTTCATTGATCTCACATCACATAGACACTTAGACATAACGCTGTGCAATCATGATGAATGGCATTACAATGTACTGTTAAGATTATTTAATTGAAAGAAGAGAGAATTGTAAGGCTGAAACAGCCACAGAACCACACACAGAGCCCAGAAATCCTTCATCTGTGTTGTTGTTGACAATCTAATCATCAAGTGTTGGGCACTTATGTCTGTTAAGAACTGTTTATTGTCTGTCAAGTTGGGCCCTGCATGCTCTATCTTTATGACAGGAAGGGTTTCCAAACTCCAGCACGACTTAATTGTTATCATTAGATTCACATGTCTGTTTACTGGGAGATGATCACACTATGTGTGAGGTGTTTATATATTTTTAAATTCCAACTAGTAAATGGAGAAGAATCATCAATGAATTTTAAAACTGAAAGGTGAAAACTTGCCAAGGAACAGGATGTTTAAATATTCTCAGGGTATTTCCTGACAGATTACTATTAATTACAAAGAGAAAAGGGGTATTTTTGCAATTAAGAAATCTGGCATTTAACACCTGTGGCAGTTTTAAAACACAGCTATGAATGCTTTGAAATTCTTCCCCCCAAGAAATGCTATCTATTTGCTCTCTCCTTGAAACATCATACACCAATGTGCATTTGTTGTTGTTGTTGTGAAGTGCCATCGAGTCAGTTCCGACCCATAGCAACCCTGTATAGGGTTTCCGAGGAGCAGCTGGTGAGCTTGAATTGCCAACCTTGCAGTTCAAACGGCTTTGCAGTCTGGTGCATTAACCCACAGTGCCACACCAGGACTCCAATGTGCATTAGGCAACAGATAATGTGGAAATGGTGCTGTCTGAGTTCTGATGCTAGATTATAAAAGCCATACAGACTTTTGCCTTCCGCTCTGGAATAGATGCTGTGTTCCTTAGTAGTCCAGCACTTATCCTACAGTGCCACACCAGGCACTCTAAGGAAGCCCAAGCTACATGAAAAGGATATGTGTAATAGCTGTGGTCAACAATCCAGACAAACCAAACCCAGCCTTGGAACTAGACATACAAGAAAAGAAATCTCTAGGTGATTCCTTATCCCAGTGATTGGAGACTTCCCACCTGAGGCCCGCCATGCCATGGAGCAGAGAAAAGTCATCCTCACTTTACCCTATCTGAATTTGGGTATTTATGATCCATGAGCATAATAAAACGGTGTTTGTTTGACAACACTAAATTTCAGGGTGGTCTGCTTTACAAAAATAAACAACCAGAATACCACCTTAATTCAGTGATCCAAGTTAACTTCACCAAGAATACAACAAATTGACACAATATGCCTTATAGATTAGGTACAAAAATAATTTGATGAGAAGTGTAGCATAGTTTTACATAACAGATTATGTCTATAAGTACCTTAGGACACATATGATGCACTTGCTGCTGTTGTTAAGTGTCATGCAGTTGGTTCTGACTCATAGCAATCCTGTATAGGGTTTCCATGGAGCGGCCGGTGAGCTTGAAACTCCCCACCCTGTGGTTCAAACTGACTTTATAGTCCAGGACATTAACCCACAGCATCATACCAGAACTAAGAATGATGCACTTAGAGGAATCAAGAATCAATGTCATGTATGCAAACATTCCTCCCAAAAATGCGAAACCTAAATCTAATCATAAACAGTCAAATTGAAGGTCATTTTCCAAAACAAAAGTGTCAATGTCATGAAAGATAAAGAAAGACTAAGGAACAACTCTATGTTAAAAGAGACTAAAGACACATGGCAATTATTAAATGCAACACAAGATCCCAGACTGGGAAAACTTTCCTATGGAAGATCACATATGTCAAATGGTAAAGTATGAATATCAACTACATGTTAAAGCAATGTTTCTCAAACTTTCATGTGTATATAAATCTCTGGGGGTCTTATTAAAATTCAGATTCTGAATCAGCAGTTCTGGAGTAGGGTTCAATTTTCTTCCTAACAAAGTTCCAGTTAATACCAATATGTTAGTCTGTGAGCTACACTTAGAGTTCCAATGTATTAGGTCAAAATTTTTGTCAGTGTCAAATTTCCTGAATTTGATAATGATGACTTTGTTTTTAGGAGGCACGTGCTGATGATGCATTTAGGAATGAAGGGTCATGATGTCTGGAACTTACGAAAGCAATAATAAAAATCCCATGTATATATGAGTATACACATACATATATAGAGATCAATCAAATGTGGTAAGATGTGCTAAAACAACTGCTGAACCTAGAAAGAAATAAAGCATATACAATGGCTTATTAAATTATCGCTGCAACTTTTTTGTACGTCTGAAATCTTTCGATGAAAAGATATTATGTAAGGTAATTATCAGCAATCTGCCAAGTTGAATGTTTTTATTTCAGTGATATGGATGAGGAAATGAAAGCTTGGAGAGATTAAACACTTTGTATACGATCATATTACTCTTAAAGGTCCCAAGGTCATAACACAAAGTAATAATTTTCATTACTATTATAATTAATATTCATGGTGACGTTGAGATAGTAACTTCAGTTCTCTAGACCTCGATTTCCTGATGTGGTTAAAAGAGTTGCATCAGAACAGATGACTTCTAGCACATGATCACACAGGTCAGTCACTCAGCACACATTTCTCCAAGAGAGGACTTTCTTTCCCCATCATGTGTATGGAAGAATGAAAGGAAAACAACCAGCATACTGAAAAACTGAAGCTATATGACTAAGTCCTAGTCACAGACATCTATGTAGTTTTTTTGTGGTTAAGTTTTTAATTATGAACTGAGTGACAGTTTACATGGGAGATCATTGGTTTTACACTCATCGCTTCATTGTAATCATCATTCATGCATGCGTCATCATTCAACAGTATTTGCTTCTATTCCCTCTATTTTTCTTTGGATAGACACAAAAACACTCAAGAATATATAATCATTTAAACAACCAAAGGGCACTTTCTGCAAGCCTGCCTCCTGGCTGCCAGCCCACAGCCTTTCCCTTTCTATGAGTCTAGAGTCCTCAGCTGCTCTATCTCTCCATGTTCTCATCTCTGCCTCCATCTCTGGTGTCGCTGTTTCCTGAAATGTAAGATTAACCACTCCCCCCTTTTCACTCCAAAACTTCTACCTTTACAATTGTGACAGTTGCAATTAGTCATGATGACAATTACTCACTATTGAATCACAATGATCTTATCCCCATCTCCTTTCACCAGACCTGTCTAGATAAGATGAAAACTATTATTGGGGGTTCTAACTTCCCCTGTATACTCTGAAACTAAACTTTCTCTCGAAAACTTGTAGGCCAGACACTTCGGGTCTTTATTGCCCCTTCATTTTAGGTACACAATGCCTAAGTTGCCCATCCCTATCTGCCCTGTGTACAGAGGACACCTATGTAGTTTTAAATACATAAACCAAAAAAAAAAAATAATTGCAAAAAATTTTAAAGTTCTGCAGTTGTCACATATTCACCCTAAGGAACAGTGCACTCCCTTATCTGAATATCATGCTAAGGTTTCACAAGAGCAGACTTCATTCAGAGTAAAAGGATCTATTCATGCTTCCATCACTTGATGTCCTGAAAGGAAAGCCCACTCATTTTCAAGCAAAAATAATCTGATGAGAAGTTTGACATTTTACCAATCTCTTTAGTGTCTGAAGTAACACCTGACAGCTGGACTCTCATGTCTGTTTCTGTATTCAACCTGTTACAATAGCGTAAGTCACATCACGTATGAAAAATCCCCTCTCCCTTTTAAGAGAATGACAGTGGGAAAGACAATTATAATAAAAAGAGGTTTGACCCCCACCCCCACCCCTACCGCCTCACACACCCATAGGAAAGTTTCAGGGAGCCCCAAGTCCACACTTTGGAAACTCCTATCTTAGATAGTTATGAGTTTGATTAACAAGAGTAAAACAGTTATACTTATTCATATGCACAAAGATTTCCAGAGCCTTGGATTGAAAAATTCTTGCTGTGAGGGCTGTTCTGTACATTGTAGGATGTGCAGCAGCATCCTGGCCACTAGATGCCAATAGCTCCTCTCCCAGGTTATAACAATCAAAACTATCTCCAGACATTGACCATTGTCCCCTGGAGGACAAAATCACCCCTGGCTGAGAACCATTGTTTTAAATTAAGATAAATGTTTCTGGTAAGTTTGTTTCAGAGCTCCAGTTCAATTTTTTGTTTTGTTTTGTTTTAAATAGTGGCTTAGCATTCATCAGTAGATGACATGCAACCAGGAAATATACTTCCTGGGCAAGAAGTGTGTCCAAGAAACTTTCAACATAACTGGGAACAAACAAGCCAGCAATACAGAATTCAATAGCGCAAACTCTAAAGAAGGCCATACAGATGTTTTTAAAAGCAGCAGCTGCACACATACAGTATGGAGACTATGTGATTCAGCAACAGCAATGAAAAAACATCAACATGGACAGTGAGCCCAGAACCACGCCACCACTTGTTACTGCTGGCAAACTGATTAAGGCTTAGACAGGATTACCAAACACGGAGCACACGCACAGAAGGAAAACGCTAATCCTAACCTCACTCCTTACTGACTGAAACACTGTGCCATTACATTCAGTTCTGAATAAGAGATACAGTGTGAAACAGAAGTGTGGCAAAAGGAATAGGGAGTAGGGGGAGTGGAACTCAGCAGGGTCAAAATACCAGTTCTCAAATTCTAAATCAAGTATCACCTTGAGGAGGAATTAGCCTTGTATTTGTATTTGGACCCAGAGGTTAAAAGCAGTGCTAATGGGTTAAGAATACAAGAAGACCTACTTCAGAGGATTATGAGGGGATAAAACCTGAGCGTTTAAATGTTACACAAATCTTGAAAAGGTTAATTATAGACACAGCACATTTCTTGTCACCAAAGTTTTGCAAACTAAGGTTGGTGACTTTCTAAAAGGGGTTCAAACACTGCAAGCCAGGCCTGAATAGTTGACTCATGAGTCTATGAGTGAGAAAATAAATACCCATCACCAAAGATATTCTCACCAACCTATTTGAACCAAGTGACTCATTCTCCTCACACCAAAGCAAGCAGGCCTCACTGACCTGTCACCTTTATTTTCAAGGTGGGACACCATTTCCCTGACCCTGGCAAATACACACTGTACCATGCTAAGCATTCTCTTTGTTTTATTTCTAGTAAGCCACTCTTCAGGCTTACATAGTGCATGGATACCATATATATACATATATGGATAACATACATATGAAATAGGGAGTCCTGGTGTGGCGCTATGGGCAAATGCGTCTGACAGCAAAGTCATTTGAACTGCAACGTTAGTGGTTCAAGCTCACCAGCTGCTCCTTGGAAACCTATACAGAGTCGCTATGGGTAGGAACTGACTCGATGGCACTTAACAACATATGGAATATATGACTCATGTAAATCTTGGTGTGGTGCTGTAGGATAAGCACTGGACTGCTAACCACAAGGTCAACAGTTCATACCTACCATCCACTCTTTGGAAACCCTACATAGGGTTGCTTTGAGTCAGAAATGACTCAACGGCATACAAGTACTTGAAGGCAGAATCATGCTTGCTTGACACATTCTAGGAACACCAATGAGGTCAGTATGACTGGAATGAAATAAGTGAGAGTCTATATAGATTAGTGTCAAGAGATGAGATTTTGGGTTTAATTAGGAGTCAGACAAGATGACAGTATCTTTTAGATCCTTCAATAGTAATGTATCAGACTCCTGGTGTGACGCTGTAGGGTCAGTACAAGGTTGGCAGTTCAAACCCACCAGTTGCTCCTTGGAAACCCAATACTTGGTCACTATGAGTGGGAAAAGACTTGCCAGCACTTAACAACAACAACAATTGTATTCATTTTCTATTCCTACATAACAAATTAGCACAAATTCAGCAGCTTAAAACAATGCATGTATTGTTTCCATGGGTCAGTATTCTGTGCACAATTTAGCTAAGTCTTCTGTTCTGACTTTTCACAGGCACACATCAAGGTGTTGGCCAAGCTGCATTCTAGAAGCTCAACTGGGGATAAATCTCTTTCCAAGTTCATTCAAACTTTTGGCAGAATTCATTGCCTGTGTTTGGATGACTGAGGGCCTCAGCTTCTTACTGGTTGTCAGCTGGAAGCAGCCCTCAGTTCCCTGCCAGGTGGCCCCTCCATAGACAATTCACAACTTGGCTGCTTGCTTCTTCAAGGTCAGAAGAGAGTCTTTCTCCTGCCTGCTAATTCAGAAGACATCCCATCACCTTTTCCAAAGTATCTAGGCTAGAATTAAGTCACAAGTCCCATCTACATTCAAGGTAACGGACTTGATCATTGTGGGGGTCACCTTAGGGTATGACTGCTACAATCCGTATCAGTATTTATAAATCCACCTCTTTCTTTTAATAGGCTACAGATTACTTTGTCTTATAGACATAATTCACTTAGTCCTCTTCCCTCCACACTGAAGCCTTTAGTTTCTGATTTTTCATTGACAGAAAATGTGCCCATGAACATGCTCTATGTAGCAAATATTGGAAGTACTGCATAGCAGAGAGATTGCTCTCAACACATAAGTGCATTTTAAGCTTTGCTGGACACTGCCAACTTATCTCAGAAAGGTTGATCCCACCAGTAACAGACAAAACCCACTATTTCCTCCTCCCCAAGGGACTTTTTTCACAACTTTTGGTAAAATACAGGTATTCTCTGATTTAGGTTTTGCAGGTGTTGTTGATGTTTGATGCCATTGACTCATAGTGACCCTATGCACAACACAACTTAACACTGCCAGGTCCTGTGCAGTCCTTACTTGGGTCCACTATTGATTTAGGCTTACACTCAGGTAATTTGGACTCCTGGTGTGGTGCTGTACGATCAGCACTGGACTGCGAACCACAAGGTTGGCAGTTCAAACCCATCACCTGCACCTCAGAAACCCTGTACAGGAACTCTAAGAGATGGCACTTAACAATACCAACAGGTAATTTACCTTTTTGGATGATACTAGGATTTTGTGTTAACTTGGCTGGGTCATATTCTCAATGGTTTAGCAGTTAAAACTTACTACTCCCCCATTTGTTGTTGCTAACTGCCGGCAAGTCAGTTCTGACCCATAGCACCCCTGTATAGGGTTTCCAAGGAACAGCTGGTGAGCTTGAACCACTGACCTTGGAGTTCAAACTGACTTTACAGTCCAGTGCATTAACCCATAGCGCCACACCAGGACTCCAACCCCCATTATGAGTTCTAATTAAGTAGATTACCTACTCCATGATGTGATCTGATGTGACTAGTATTGACATGTTGATATTATCCTATGTAATGTAAATCCTCAATTCTATGATATTAATGAGACCAGATGCAAACTATAGGATTAGGTTGTATCTTCACTCACTCACTCTCTTTTGAGTTATAAAGGAACAGAGAAATGAGTAGAAAAAGAGGAATACACTACCACCAAGAAAGAGTCAGATGTTGAGTTCATCTTTTGAACACGATGCCTATGAACTGTGAAGTTCCTGTTGTTGTTCTGAAGTGTTATTGAGTTGATTCCGACCTATAGCGACCCTGTATAGGATTTCTGAGGAGGGACTAGTGAGCTTGAACCACCAACCTTACGGTTCAGAGGAACTTTGCAGTCCAGCACATTAACCCACAGTGCCACACCAGGACTCCTTGATCCAAGAAAAGACTGATGCCAAGACACATGGAGATCACCAAGGAATACTGGAACTACAGATGCTGAAAGGAGACAGGGACCTTTCCCCAGAGCTGGCACTCAAAACCCATATTTCTTGCTTCCTAAACGGTGAGAACCACCATTGGTCTGTCAGTTTGTCATAGTTTGGTGACTTGTGTGTTGCTGTGATGTCTGAAGCTATGACACTGGTATTTTAAATACCAGCAGGTTTACCGATGGTAGACAAGTTTCAACAGAGGTTCCAGACTAAAAAAGACTAGAAAGAAGGAGCCGTAGACAATTTTTGAATAGTTAACCACTGAAAACATTATGAATTGCATCAAAATGTTGTCAGATAAAGTACGAGAAGATGAGCCCTGGGTTGCAAAGTACTCAAAATATGACTGGGGAAGAGCTGCTTCCTCAGAGGAGCATCGGCCTCAATGAAGTGGATAGAGTTAAGCTTTCATTCAGGATCTTCATTTGCTGATGTGACTCAACCCAAAATGAGGAGAAGCAGATACAAAAATCCATTAATAATTAGAACATGGAATGTATGAAGTATGAATCTAGGAAAACTGAGAGGAGTCACAAATGAAATGAAAAACATAAACATTGATATATTAGGCATTAATGAGTTGAAATGGACTGATAATGGTAATTTTGAACTCACCAAGCATATGTTTTACTATTCAGGGAATAATAAATTGAAGAAGAATGGCATAACATTCATCGTCAAAAAGATATTATCAAGATCTATCTTGAAATACAATGCTGTCTGTGATTGGATAACATCATTACAGCTACAAGGAAGACCGGGTGTGGGGCTGTTAGGATAAGCACTGGACTTCTAACTGCAAGATCGGCAGTTCAAACCCCCCAGGTACTCCTTGGAAATCCTATACAGGGTTATAGGAAATCCTATAGGAGTCAGCACTGACTTGATGGCACTTAACAACAAACAAGGAAGACCAATTCATACCACTATTATGCAAATTTACATACCAACCTCTAAAGCCAGTGATGATGAAATTGAAGGTTTTTAACAACTTTTTCAGTCTGAAATTGATCAAAATTGCAATTAAAATGCATTGATAATTACTGGTGAGTGAAATGTAAGGGTTGGAAACAAAGAGGAAGGAAATAGTTGGAAAATATGACCTTGGTGACAGATGCTGCAGATTGCATTAGGATTTTGCAAGACAAATGACATATTCATTGCAAATACTTTTCTCCACATAAAAGGTGACTATAAACTTGGCTCTCACCCAATGAATCCACAGAAATCAAACTCACTACATCTGTAGGAAGAGACAGCAGAGAAGCTCAAGATTAATAACCAAAAGAAGGCCAGGGGCAGACTGTGGAACAGACCATCAATTGTTCATAAGAAAATTTAGTATGAAGCTGAAGAAAATTAAAACAGGTCCATGAGAGATAAAATATGACCTTGAGTATATCCCATCTGAATTTACAGACGATCTCAAAAACAGATGAGACGCATTATACTCTAATGATCAAACACCATAAGAATGGTGGGATGACATCAAGAAAATCATCCACGAAGAAAACAAAAGGTCATTAAAAAGACAAGAAGGAAGGAAAAGATCAAGATGGATGTCAGAAGAAACTCTGAAACTTGCTCTTTAGCACAGAGAAGTTAAAGTGACTGGAAGAAATAAAATAAAGTAGGTGAAAATAGAATTTTGAAGGGCAGCTTGAGAAGACACAAAGTGAAATATTATAATGAAATGTGCAAAGACCTGGAGTTAGTAAACCAAAAGAACACATTCAGCATTTCTCAAGGCAAAAAATATTCAGGTCTTGTGTTGCAACACTGAAGGAGTCTATGCATAAGAGTTAAGGACACTAGAAAAATCAAAAGATAGATAGTCTAAATATTCTAGAACCTTTTCTAAAATGGTTTTAATCAGTCTTTTCACATACAGGCATAGTCACTTTGATAAAACAGTCCATTGTCACACCAAATGCCAAGCATTTGCCAGTTTAGGGTCTCATCAGAATATACAGAGTCACTGTGCTGAAAATAATTGGCTGATATTCAGTCATTTCAAGAGGTACCATATAATCAAGAACTTATAGCAGTGAAGGAAGAACTGTAAGCAGTATTTTGGTAGAAAAACAAGGCTTCAGGAATTGGCAGAATAGAAACAATTGTTTAAACAAACTTTTACAGCAGTGGAGGCACTCACTTCTCTATGTCAAGAAATTTGGACGACAACTGATTATCCATATCTGGGTCCATTCCAAAGAAAGATGACCCAATGGAATGTAGAAATCACAAAGCAATATCATTAATACCATATTCAAGGAGGTGGGGCTTAATGGCAGATTAGGGGGATGTATGGTGCAAAGTTCTGCCAGCAACAACACAGAATACAGGACAAAGAAAGTTCAGGGGATGGTCCAAGAACTCTAAACTACATATAAAGTAATATTTAGAAAGTTTGAAGGCCAGAGGAATTTGTAGCACAGACAAGAAATACTGTTTTCTGATCAGCTGCACCCAGCTGGCTCCTGGAGTAGCCATTTTGGGCATGACAGACCCAGAGAAGAGACAAAGAAATGCTCCGACTGCAGACTTCTGATGATCCTAGGAGATAAAGGTGTGGGCTTTCTCTCCCCGCCCCCCACTTTCTCTGTTCTTTGGTCTCTCACTGTCTGCACACCTCCACTCTGGTGACTAGCGAGGGTGCCTGAGCTAGTGGACACACCCATGACCCCTGGTGAGTTCTACTATGCATGCACACAGATCTACCGAGCACAAATTTTTGGGTCCATTAGGTCCAGAATTTCAGAAGTCACCAGGAACTGCTTAAAACAGAACAATCTCCCAGAATGTCCCAACCCAGCCGAGAAACGGGCATTAAAGTCACCCACATATTTTTCTACAATTTTTTTCTTTTTCCTTCTTTGCTTTAACGCAATTATAAACTGTAGTACCAAATCTGTTTGGGTTTTTTTTGTTGTTTTGTTTTTGTTTTTTTTGCTGTTGTTGTTTTGTTTTTTGATCCCCCTTTTACCTTCAAGGAGATCTTTTTCTCCCTACATTATCCAAGAAGAGACAGCAATTGTAGTCATAAAGCCAAGTTGCAATCACACCCTGTAAAATCCCACCATCCGAGCAAGAGTCAATACCAGCTGCTATACACCAGCCAGCCAGCCAACACCTGCTATAGTTACTCTGAGTTGAGTAATAAGAAAAGTGAAAAGGGAAGCCAGTCTCCTGATCACATCAACCTGAGGGCAATCAAAAGTTTGGCCATTACTGGCCTCCAAGGAGCACTCTGGCTGCACTTCTTCCAACACAGATCTGTTGGCTCTTTTGGCAGCCCATGGCACTTTCAATATTCTCCTCCAACACCATAAGTCAAAAGCATCAATTCTACAGTCTTCCTTAGTCCCTGTCCAGCTTTCGCATGCATACGACGTTATTGAAAATACCACGGCTTGTGTCAGGCGCACCTTAGTGCTCAAGCTGACATCTTTGCTCTTCAACACTTTAAAAAGGTCATGTGCAGCAGATTTGCCCAATGCAATATGTCGCTTGATTTCTTGACTGCTGCTTCCATGAGTGTTGATAGTTGATCCAAGAAGAATGAAGTCTTTGACAACTCCAATCTTTTCTCTGTTGATAAGAATGTTGTTTATTGGTCCAGTGGTGAGGATTTTTGTTTT
>NW_006408673.1:1196494-1221098 GCF_000296735.1 Chrysochloris asiatica | reverse complement strand
TGAGTAATTGATAGTCTGTTCCACAGTCTGCCCCTAGCCATGTTTTGGCTGATGATATAGAGCGTTTCCATCATCTCTCTCCGCAGATGTTGTCAATTTAATTTCTGTGTATTATATACACAAGCTTGGAACAACAATGTACTGCTAGTAGATTCATGGATAGAGGTTGAATGGGTATGGGAGTAAGAGGGGGAGCACACTCACAAATATATAAAAGTTTGAAAGAGGATATTTCCTGCAAACAGAGCTATGAATGTGATGGAACATTCAGTGGACAAAATGAGGCAATGACTTGATGGGCCTAGAGGCTCAGGACCATAGTCTTAGGGGACACTATGGTCAACTGAAATAACATAGTACACGAAGACTTTACTCTATATATCCTACTTTGGTAACTAGCATCTGGGATCTTTAAAGCTCATGAGTGGCTCTAAAGTGCAGCTTTGGTCTATCCGTGTGCAGAAAGAAGGGTGATGAGAACTGAACATGCTTAGAGTCAGTTAGTCCAATGGACTAATGGAACATATGAACATCAGCCTTCACAACATCTGGGACCAGAAGAATTAGATGGTTCCTGGCTGCCACTACCAACAGCTTTGAAAGTGATCACATTAGAACGTCCTGGATGGAAAAGGAGAAACTGTGGAACCAAACTCATTTTTTTTTTAAACAGAAAGACTGGGCTTACTGGTCAGAAAGGGACCTGAGAAACCTGAGACTATGGCCCTAATTACCCTTCACATCTGGAAAGGAACTCATCCTGGTAACCCCATTGTTCAGCTAAGCAGTTAATAGGTATATAGAGAGGACAACAATACTAGTAAGGTATGCTTACCATGGAAACTGCAATTATTCAAAATCAGAAGGGCAACATTTCCCTAAAGACAAATTTGAGAAAGAATGGGAAGTAGGGTAGAATAGAAATAGGAACCACAGCAAAGTGGGATGATTGTTAGGTTAGGATTGTAATCATTGAGATGAAACAAAGTGTATGATGTGTTGAATGCAAAACCGACCATCTTGTCTGTAAACCTTCACTCAATTCACACAAAGTTTTTAAGACACAATCCTCTTTAATCACATTATTTTTTAGCTTCTGTTTTATGAAGTAAATATTTAATTCTTATGTAGAGAAAAAATTTAGTATATTCAATGAATCTGTTTCTTAAATCAGTATTTTTTTCAGAATAGACTCTCCATCTGTAGTAAGCATTTTTGCCCTTTCTCTCCTGCTTCAGTACATTCACAGATTTCATGCTGAGTTATCTTGGTTGGTTGGTTAATATTCATTATACTAACATTTAAAATGGGTAGCTTTATGTCAATAAGGTGGCATCTCCTTGAATCTCTTGGCTGTGTTTTGGATGTCTTCTTCTTCTTCTCTGCACTATAGTTTTGCCTGCTCCATTTTCTATAGCATAAAGGAACATATATGAGAAGGCCAAGGTTTCAGTCGGGTCTGATATAACCAAGTCTCTACCTTCATTCCTGTGATTTTGACAAAATGCACGAGGCTTGTATTTACTACCCTGACTGCCTATGTAGGCATACCTTGCATTGTTGTGCTTTACTTTATTGCACTTTCCAAATACTGCCTTTTTTTTTTTTTTTTTTTACAAATTGAAGGTCTGTAGTAACCTGGTGTCAAGCAAAGTTATCAGTGCCATTTTTCAAATAGAATGTGCTCGTTTTGATTCTCCGCCACCTTCTCACAAGATTTCAAACTTTTTCATAATGCTATTGCACACCTAATAAGCTACAGTCAAGTGTAAACCTAATTTTTACATGCATTGGAAAACCAATACATTTATGTGATTCTCCTTATTGTGACTTTCGATTTATTGTGGAGACCTGGAACTATGCTTGCAATACCTCCTAGGTATGCCTATTTCAGCGATTCCAGCAGGACCCTCGCCCTTCAGCCCCACCCAGAAGCCTCTGTCCTAGGTGGCCATGTTTACCCAACAGCCACTTCCGGTCATTCTCAAGACAGAAGACGGACCAGGAATGAAATGTCAACTTCTGATCTGAATGTTATCAGAGGGCCAGATGGAACTTTCTTCTCTTTGCTCAGCTTGTAAAAGTTCTTGTTTCATTTCTTTTCAGTTTAGTTTTTTCTTTTGATTGAAATTATTGGCCCTGGGATTTATGATAAAAAGTCGCCTTTATACATACCACTAAGGAGTGCTGTGAGTTAATGCACCAGACTGCAAAGCCATTTGAACTGCAAAGTCGGTGGTTCAAGCTCACCAGTTGCTCCTCAGAAACCCTATACAGGGTCGCTATGGGTTGGAATCGACTCAACAGCACATAACAACAACCAGGAGCTCTGGTAGCATAGTGGTGACGAATCAGGGTGCTAACCTCAGCATCAGCAGTTTGAAACTACTAGCTGTTCCACAGGAGAAAGATGAGGCTTTCTGCTCCCATGAAGATTTACAGCCTTGGAAACCCTGTACAGGGTTGCTATGAGTCGGAACTGACTCATAACCACCGTAACCACCACCACCATATATACCACTGCAGATATTCTCCATTCTCTGATTAAAGGATACTCAGAGAGAACTTCTACTTTTGTGGACATTTGAAGTTTTTACCTAAGAAAGCGCTAACAGTCTCTTCCCTCTCCCTCCAAAGGGGCATATTTGGGGATTCTGCATATATATCTACTACATATCATTTGTGTAGAAAGTAACACAGAGCTGAGCCATGCAAACCTTTGGAAATTTCTATTACTTGTCTTTAGGCTCTTCCTCCATTTGACTGTTACCAAGGTGTTTTGTTTGTTGTTTCTTTTAGCTTATTTTTGGTGTATAGTCTAAGATGTTAACAGCAGTCTTCACTCTGTTGTCTTCAAGTATGTATTTCACACATTTGTTTTAGGAAGTGAATGGACAATACATAATACCAGCAAATCCATAAGGAAAAATGAATATGCTGTAAATATGAGGGGACATCCAACTTGGTACTATTCAGTATCGTCTTCTACTATCCACATGGTACAAATTAGTCACATATTTTTATTAAGTTGTTTTAATTAATATTACCCAAATGTATTTCACTCACCTCCTGACTAAGGTCAACTTATAGATTTAGGTGTTCATATATAGGCTATATTCTTACATCCATGCCTCGTATTCTCTGGTAAGTTTTTTTAGAAAGCGGGATTGTTATCTTTCATTAGATTCCCAAAGAGGTGTGTGCAACATCAGAATTGGTTAAGTATCACTGGTCTAGAATAAGGAACAGGAAGATGGCCCAAAATAGGAAACAACACTGAAACAGTTTACAATCATTTGGATTCATCTGAATTATAAGGTTAAGTAAAGGACTTTTCTTTAAGTTACATGGAATTTGGATAAAGCCACAGCAGATGTCACCCACAAAAAAAGCTAAATGCCAGATGTGTTTGTGACCCTGGGCATTGTAAGGAAACAGTCCTGTAAGAAACACTGAATAAAATGATTATATCCAAGAAACAATGATCACTCCAAGGACCTTTCCACATCAATCTATCAATAAGTATCTCCCTCTGTGTGAACTAGCACATAAAGCATCAATGATCTAATTCCTTCATTAAATTTTGAAAATGAAGGCTAATCCTCTTAGCTTTCATTTTCCCCCATTTCCACTTAAACAGCAGTGGCATTCCAGAGAAATTAAACGTTTGAAGCCTTCTCTGGGAGAAAAAATGGCTCAACTTTGACTTATTGCTGAAGTAGGGAGAAAAAAATAATTACCTAAGAAAGGAGAGTCTATAAATAAATTCTATTTTCACTATATGAAAGCAGCAAAGTTGATTCAGCAGCAAATGAAAGAGAGCAGGAGGTGGGTGCTGAGGAGAATATACTTGAGATTACAATCCAGATTTTGGATGTGTACTGTTTCTTTATGTGAACCTATACAGGATTACAATTATTTACAAAGGATTATAAATCTTTCTCATAACCTATTAATCCAACTACTTTAAAGATTTGGTTTAGCACAATCCATTCTGTAGCCCATGTGCACTATTGGTAATTAAGAATAAGTAATAAGGATGACAAACAGTACACCAGCTGTGCAATGATTAATAAGAACAACTTTCCTATGCACGCAACCAGGCACTGGCATGCATGGCTCAGGCAATGGTATAAAGCTCGTGACTTTATGAAATCAAACACAAGGATTTCCTTTCTTACGCCCATGCATTCCAACACAGACATACATAAGCACTTTTGAGCAATTTAAACTTGGAGCTATCCACATAGTAATATTGACTAAAACACTACGCGTCATTTAGCTTAAAAAGAGAAAAATACACTCCTGTTTTTCTTGGGACAGCAGAAAGACCACAAGGAACTTTCTAACTGTGTGGTTTAAACTTTCTGAAATCTTTTCTGGAACAAAGTAGATTTTAAATGAAATAATAAAGTTGTGTGACCTGGGGTAACTTAATTTCAACTTTCCAAGCATCTACTTCTTGAGTTTACCTACAAGACAAGGAGCTTCAAAAAGTTTGTACAAGATTTGCATTATCACTACCTACCTTTGAGGGCTGGCTGGCTGATCCATGGTCCGTACGAACCAGAGTTGGGCAATGTCTGCAACACCAGGTGCTCAGGAAGCCCCGAGTGCTAACCTCGTCCCTAAGCAGACTAGAATGCTTAGGAAAGGAATCGTGGATTTTATAATTATATCCATTACAGCCCCTGCAGGCCTGGCACACTGCTGTGAATGGAATAGGTAAATATATTCTGAAAAAAGAACTCCGTGAACTGAGATGCCTAGTAGACTAAGACCTTAAAGGCAGGAAATTGCCTTAATCTAGACAAAGAAAGCTACCGGTCTGCTTACAGGGCTCAAGTTCAAACACACAATCTTCAGGCCAACACTGACTGTCATACTTAGTTGCGCTATATTCTTTCTCACTAAACCAGAACTTCTAGAAAGAAAGATATGTCAATAAGAAAATTTTTTAAAGTCTTTTGGGTCTGATCATACAGGCATGTAGGAGGGTCTTAAGGTTTTTAATGACTGTTCTGAAAGAGATCACATTAGGAGGTCCTGGAAAGAAGATGAGAAAATATGGAATAAAATTCAGTATTATTGAAAAAAAAAAAGATTAGATTCTTGGTCAGAAAAAGACAGTAGGAGCCTGAGACTATGGCTCTACATCATGCTTCAGGTCTGGAAAGCAACTCACCCATGTGGCCCAATTTTCAGACAAGCAGTAGATAGGTATATATGGGAACAAAACAAGGCCAAGGACAGACTGTGTAACTGACCATCAATTGTACATATACAAGTTCAGATTTATAGTGCATAAGGTTTTGTGTCAACTTGACTACACCAGTATTTTCAGAGGTTTAGCAGTTAGGATGGAGTCCTGGTGTGGTGCTGTATGATAAGCACTAGGCCACAAGGTCAGTGGTTCAAACTCATCAGCCCCTCCTTGGAGACCCTAATACAGGGTTGCTATGAGTTGAAACCAACTCATCAGCACTTAACAACAACAGCAGTTGGGATGTGCTTATTCCCATGGTGATAAAACCTAATATAAGCATAGTTAGTTCTATGATGAGCAGGATGCTTCCTTGGGGAGTGGATATATACTAGATATATGTTGTTGTAAAGTGCCATTGAGTTGATTCCGACCCATAGTGACCTTATACAGGGTTTCCAAGGGGCAGCTGGTGAGTTTGAGTTACTGACTTGTGGTTCACAGTCCAGTGATGAACCTACAGCAGAAGTCCAATGAATGGATACACACACACACACACACCTAATATAACGGACATATGGGAGGGACTCTCTTTCTCTCTTCCACTGGAGAGACCTGGTACTCTTTACAATTATAAGTATATATTTATATATATGTGTTTCACTGGTTTTGCTTCTCTAGAAAAGCTGGCCTAAGACATTGCTGAAGCTGAAGAAAATTAAAAGAAGTACATGAGAGACAAAATATGATGTTGGACATATGCCACTTGAATTTTGAGACCATCTCATGAACAGATTTGATTCTTCAAGAATCTCATGCTCCTCAATAAAGTTAATCATGCATATTTTAATGTGGTTGATAACTGGTACTTCCTTGAAAGAATAGGGGAAATACTTCCAAAGCAACAACAAAAAATGCTTAAGTCCCAATGACACACAGAGGCCTACAAAGAGAAGCAGAACTTCATCCTCACCTCCGCAGCCAAGTTCCTTACTATGGAGAGTCAAAAAATACCCAGTGCTTAGCAAGGCACTGACAGAGTCTGCTGTGCTTAGAAAGGTCCACTTGCAAAGTTGGGGCTTGGCTGGCATCTGGGAGCTTGGCTGGTACAGTGTTCCCTGTTGTTGTCAAGTGCTGTCATGTCGGTTCCAACTCATAACGACCCCGTGTTAGGTTTCCAAGAAGCAGCTGGTGAGATTGAACCACTGACCTTGTGGTTCAAACCGACCTTGTGGTCTAGTGCTTATCCTACAGCACCACGCCAGGACACCAGTCTTCCTGACACTGATGTAAAACTTTTCCTATATGATCAGTGTGACCCACTGCAACTCAGCTGTTTGTACAAGCACTATGATTTATGCTGATCTTTTTTCTTTCTGGGAGTTTGGCACTTGGGTACATGTCACGCAAAGGATGCCCACTTAACCAAGCAGAATTCCCTAGAACTGCTCTAACAAAATAAACACAACGTGAGTGACTTTAAAGAACAAAAATGTATCACAGTTCTGGAGGCCAGAATCTTAAATCAAGGTACTGTCCATGGTAATTCCTCCTGTGGACTTTGAGAGAGAAACTATTCCACCATGATCTTCTAGTTTCTGGTGGTTCCAGGTAATCCTTAGCATGCTTTGGCTTGCAGCTATGCCTGCTTCCATGGTCACATGCCCCTTTCTTCTGTCTCTCTAGGTCTGTTCTCCTATTTATAAAACACCACCTACTCCCATCTTAAAACACCCTGTTTTCAAACAAGGGCATGTTCAGACACCATCATTGGTTAGGACTTCAAAGTAACTTGTAGGGGAAAACAATTGAATCTACAGTAAGCACTGAGTAGGGTACCCTGGGCAGCAACATCAGAGACGTACTGATGTAGTTTTTTCATCTGGTTGTGCTAGAAGGGTTGTGACCCCTTCTAGGAGGAAGAAAGCATAAGGAAGTCTGTCCATGGATTCCTCCACATCCTAACTGTACCCTTTTCTCTTATGATCTGGCTGTGTGTCCTTGTTATACTGCTGGACTGAAAATGAGCTTTAAGTACAACTTATACTGAGTCTTGTGAGTCTTTCTGGTGAACCTCCAGATGTGGGAATGGTATTTGTTATTGCTGTTGTGTGCCACCAAGTTGATTCCAATTTATAACAATCATGTATGACAGAGTAGAACTACCCCAGAGGTTTTCTTGCCTATAATCTTTACAGAAGCAGATCACCAGGTTTTTCCCCTTTCTGAGCTTCTGGGCGGGTTCTAACAGTCAACTTTTTGGTGGCAACTGAGCACTTAAACATTGTCACATGGGAGAACATTAGCTTGACATTCATCCTATCTTATGTCGTTACATTGCCATGATTACAATCCCCCTCCATGCATCATCAACCTACCAAATGGTATACCCCGCAAGCCTGCCCCCTGGTCATCAGCATACAGTCCCTTTCCTTCTCTCTGTTTTGAGTCCCCAGCCACTTCATCTCTCCATGTCATCATCTCTGCCTCCATCTCTGGTGTCACTGTATCTCTGGGTAGGGTCCCGTACTACCCTCTTCTCCCTTGATGATCCCAGGGACCTCTGCTCCTGGACTGCAAAGTCAACCACTCCCCTCCTTTTGCTACAAAACGTCTACCTTTACATTTACAACCCTCACAGTCAGTCCTGATAGCAATTATTCACTATTGTACCATAAGAGTTCTATCCTCATCTCCTTTCATCAGCACCGCCCAGACATACTGGATACTACACTCAGTGGAGATTCTACCTTCTTCCACGCCCTCTGGATCTAGGCTTCTTGAAAGCTTGTAAGCCAGTCAACTTCTTGCCTTTGAACCCCACCTCCACCCCCTTTTTGGGTAGCAAATGTCCAAGTTGCCCATCTCTGTCTACCCTGTGTATCGAGGGGGTGGAAATGATCCTCGCTGTAAAGATGCGTGCCCTCTGTTGAGCTACTGCATGCGTAGGTGTAGGCCAAGTTCATCAAATTGTATCAGATTACTCTTTTTTTCCTCTTCTTTCTTCTTCTAGTTGAGCTCTGATCATTCAGTCATTGAAGCCAGGTCAAGTGGGTATTATCTGCAAGTGTGGATGTTCTTGTGTATATGACCTCACTTCTTATCGGCTGGATGCTTCACTCTCCACTCTAGTCCTCTGTGGCTATGTCAATGACTCTGGGCCCAAGAGTCCCCAGGTCTTGCCATACTGCTGGCCAACCTATCCTATAGGCACGAGAAATCAGAATAGACTTAAAGGCAGTGGGGTTTGGGGATTAGCTTTAGTTAAGTTGGAAATTGGGGGATTAATGGAATTGAAGAAGAATTAGCAAGTCCCTGGAGAGTGCACACAGTTAATACACGTGACTGGTAGCTGAAAGGCTGAAGACTCAAGTTCCCACAGTAAGTCCCTCAGAAGGCATGGTGAGCTGTATCTGGAACACTAGCCATTTAAAACCCTATGGAAGAGGCAGAAGCAACACAGAGGAAATGGCAGTGACCCAAGAACGCTGTCAACACCATGAGCCTTCTCAACAAGAGTGAGATGATCCCAGAGGAGCTGCAGAAATGGGAGGAGGACGAGTTGAACATGGGCCCCCTCTTGGTGCTCACATAGTCAGTCAAGAACACCACCGAAGTGTTCATCAACTATCGCAACAAAAAGCTGCTGGGCTGCATGAAAGCTTTCGACAGACCCTGCAGCATGGTGCTGGAGGATGTGAGATGTGCACCAAAGTCCCCAAGAGTGGCAAGGGCAAGATGAAGTCCAAGCCCATCAACAAGGACTGCTACATCTCTAAGATGTTCCTGTATGGGGACTCTGTAATCATGGTCCTGCGGAACCCACTCAACACCGGCAAGTAAGGGCCCAGAGATGCCTCCCCTGACCCTATGAAGACCTGCCCTGTGTTGGGAATAATCAAGTCCCTGTTGTTTCTTTAAAAAAAACAACAAAAACCTATGGAGCACAGTTCTACTCTGACACACAGAGTCGCCATGAGTTCAAATCAACTTGACAGCATCTGGTGGTGAGGAGAAGTAAAACTGTATGACCAATGTGCAAGAGCTGAAAGACTGTCAACATTTCGTTTAACTATTTTTAAAACATTCATTACTAAGTAACTGTTCATAGTTCCTAAAGCTACAAGAGTGGAGAAACTAGCTTGCAATCAGTTATGAGCTATCAGTATCTAATGCAGAAGTGGTGCTTCAGAATGTTTCTGCTTTCTGGGAAATTCAGAAGAATTCAAAGACACTAGGAAGATCTGATCTGGACAAAGGATGCATGTGCAATCTGCTCCCAAGTAAATCCCTTCCCTCTGCCTCAGTGTACCAGAAGGTTCAATATCATGAAAAGAATCCCACTGCCTTCAGAGTTCATTCTGAATCACAGAGAACTCATAAGGACGGAGTCCAAAATGATCTGCATCCTGGTTATATTAAAATGCACGTCCATGGCTGATGACTGCTTTGAGCATGCACGTGAAATGATTCTGTGGAACAGATGAATGACAGTGGATTATGTGGCAAATCATATGCAAATCAATCATGGCTCTGCCTATGAAATAATCCATGAGAGAGATGGGTTTCAAAAAGTTTATGTGAGATGGGTACTGAAACAACTCACGGAGGAGCATAGATAGGAAAGATTTGGATACCTGCAAACAAAACTTGGACAGATGCTAGAAGGAAGGCAAAAGTTTCTTTGAAAAAATATCATTACTGGCGACACGACACTGATTTATCACTACAAGCCTGAGAGTAGACACCAGAGTATGGAATGGAAACATCCTCAATCACCAACTAAGAAAAAGTTCAAAAGTCAACCATCAGTGCTGACAGAACTGGAAAGCGATATGCAAAAGACGGAAACAAGACCTTTACCTCATGCCTTATACAAAAACCAACTCAGCATGGATTAAAGACCTAAATGTGAATCCCAGAATTACAAAGGTCATCAACGAAAATACAGGAGAAAATGTGAATGCTCTAATACAGGGGCATATACAGACTATCAAACATTTTGAAACTTAGACAAACAAAAATAGACAAAATAGATCAATGGGACATACTGAAAATTAAAAACTTGCGTGCATCAAAAGACTTCATCTAAAGATTAAAAAGGGAGCCCACAACTGGGAAAAAACTTTTGCAATGACACATTAGACAAGGGACTAATTTCCAAAATATATAAGAAGCTACAACACCTCTACAAGAAAAGGACAAATAATACAATTTTTTAAAATGAGCACAGGACATGAACAGACACTTCACCAAGGAGGAGATCTGAGCAGCCAACAAACATATGCAGAAATGTTCACGATCACTAGCCATTAGAGAGATGCAAATCAAAACAACAATGAGACATCACACTAGCAATAATAGCAAAGATTAAAAAAGTTGAAGACAGTAAGTGTTGGCGAGGATGTGGAGAGACTGGGACCGTGTATTACATTGCTGGTGGGATTGCAAAATGGTCTAACCACTATGGAAAACCATGTGGCAGTTCCTCAGAAGGTTGGAAGTAGAGATACCCTATGATCCAGCAATTCCTCTACTTGGTATTTATCCACAAGAAATACGAGCCATAACATGAGTAGATATATGCACACCAATATTCACAGCAGCACTATATACAATAGCAAGAAGATGGACATAGCCTAAGTGCCCATCAATTGAAGAATGGATAAACAAAGTGCAGTACATACACACAGTGGAATACTACGTTACCCTTAAGAATAACAAGGAAACAGCAAGCCCCCACATAACATGAATGAACCTTAAGGACATTATGCTGAGTTAAATCAGTCACTCACAAAAGGAGAAATATGGCATAGAGCCATTACTGTAAAAAATTACGAAAAATCACACACACTGAAAGGGGAAAAAAATTATCTTTTATTTTATAATTATCTTTTTTGTTGTTGTTGGTTACCAGGGTGTAGAGGGTGGAGCGAGGGGGAGGGAGGGAAAGGTAGGCACAGGATAGTGGAACACAGGGTATAGAATAGACACAGTATAGTTCAGTGCTGGGGGCGCAATACACTAGAAGGGGAAAAGAAAAATAAGGCAGATGGGAGAATAGCTAGGCAGGTTTACATGGGCTAAATGGGACAGAGGTAAATAATGATCTGAGCACAATAGTGGAAAAACAGGGCTCATGGATACTAAGACTGAAGCATGGTTTAAATGAGTAAAAGGGAAAATGATGGTAAGATGCTTGACTGTTTGTTAAATCTTGTTTTTCCTTGCCTATCATTGTAAAATAGACACTTGAAGGGAGAGAGAGAGGAATAGCCAGAAACATCACCAGAGAAAGCTTGTAAGTCCATCTTCAGCCTATAACAGCTTGGAATACCTAAAACGGGGCTAGAACTTGCCTAGTGAAGGAGGCTTCCTGCAGCGCCTTTGCACTGTACAAGACCATAGGTGGAATCCTGATCATCAACCAGAATCTTCGGAGGTGGGACAGTCCCATGTGAAAGGACAAGCAGACCGTCTGGAGCAGCTAGAAGAACAGAAGATACTTCTTGAAAGAAAGACCCGCAGAAACAATAACAGCAGTCCAACTGACTACTACCAGAACAAGCAAGTTGTTCCCCAGGGAGCCACCAAAGCAAGAGGTCAGGTCCCCTCAAGGCAAACCCCTTTCCGAGACTGAAACTCAAATGGAATACACTAGCAGGCATATGGTCCTGCTGCTGACCACATTGGTCACCAATAAGGGGAAGAGGGGGAAAAACATCAATGAAGTTGAACTGGGTCTGACCACATTCAATAGACTCCTGTTAACCTGGATTGAGAAATGGTTAACCAGCAGTATGACGAGATCTAGGGACTCCTGGGCCCAGGGACAGGGACATGGCCCCAGAGGACTAGAACTGAGTGTGAAGCATCTGGCTGGTATGGGGTGAGGGGTGATGCACAGGAATGCCCACACTTGCAGATAGTACCCATTTGACCTGGCATCAATGGCTGGATGATTAGAACACAACTAGAGGAAGAAAGAAGAGGGGGAAAAAAAGGAGTAACCCACTATAAGATAAGTGGATGATCTTGACCTATGCTTGTGGAAGCAGTATGACAAAGGAGCAGACAAATCTCTACAGTGAGGATCATTCCCAGCCTCTTAGTACACAGGGTCGACAGGGAGGGGGAACTTAGACATTGTCTACTCAAAATGGGGGGACTACAAAGGCAAGAAGTGACTGACTTACAAGCTTTCAATAGGGAACCTAGCTCCAGAGGATATAGGGAAAGATAGAACTTCCACTGAACTGTTTCCAACCTGTCTGGATAGAGTTAATAAAAGGGGAGGGGAAAAGGACTACTGTGGTTCAATAGGGAATGATTGCTATCAGGTCTGACAGTGAGTGTTGGAAAGGTAAATGTAAGTGTAAACGTTTAGTAACAAAAGGAGGGGGAGCAGCTGATTTTGCAGTCCAGGAGCGGAGATCCCTGGAACCATCAAGGGAGAAAAGCCAAGTGCGGGACCTTGTCCGGAAAGTCAGTGATGCTGGGGATGATGGCAGAGACAATGAAGCGGACAGAAGGCGTGGCTGGGGACTTTGGACTCAGGGAGGGAGAGGGGTTGTGTGCTGGTGGCCGGGGGACAGGTGTGTGGGGTGTACCCTTTGATTATCTGATGATACATGCAGGGGACTGTGATCATTGCAATGAAACAAAGTACGATGGGATGAATGTAAAGATAATGTTCACCCATGTAAACTAACACATAATTCACAATAATAATTAAAAAAAAAAAAAAAAAAAGTCAACCATCAGCTGGAAAATTGATGCTTAAAGTTTTCTAGGATTCTCAAGGGCCATTATTGGAACGCTATCAGGAAAAAGGTTCAATAATCAATAGTTCTCCTTACAGTGAAATGCTCACTGAAGAGCTAAAGCCTAACCTTTAGATTAAACACAGAGGCCTTGTGATCTTGCACGACAATGCACGTCTACACACCCCTGCCCACAATATTGACACTCTGCCAAAACTTCATTTTGAGGTGTTAAAGCATCCTCCCTAGAGTCCTGATTTTGATTCATTGGACTTTCAACCTGTGTGTTCCCCTGAAAGCAGCCCTTGAGGATGGGGATTCATCTCTAATGAAGCTGTAAAGATAGCGGTACATTTGTAGCTCACACCTCAACCTAAAACATTTTTTAATAAGGTAATATGATGGAGAACGTGTATTAAAAGGAAATTATGTTGAAAAAAATTGTTTTTCTTTCTAAAAGTTGATTAAAATAAATTCTATAACCAGAATGAGGATAAATTTTGACTGACCCCATGTATACTGGCAAGATACATACACATCATCTGCTCTTATCAGAACTGGACCTAACAAGTCCAATTAAAGTTCAATTAAAGTCAATGAATAAACTGTACATCTGTAAATGTATCGAATTGCAGGTACTTTGCATAGGATAGGAGACCTGATGGTACAGTGGGTTAAGCATTGTAAGGTTGGTGGTTAAACATATCAACTTTTCCATGGAAAGAATGTAGATTTACAGCCTTGGAAACCATAAAGTCAGAATTGGTTCTGACTGAAAGTGACCCTGGAACAGGGTTTCTGAGGAGCAACTGGTGGGTTTGAACTGCCAAACTGACCTTGTGGTCTAGTGTTTATCCTATAGCGCTACACCAGGACTTTGATAAGGTTGCTCTAACTCAAAATTGACTAGATGGCAGTGGTGTTGGCATACTCCGTTTTCCCACACTAAAGTAGCTGTCTTAAGAATGGTTTTGTTTGGAAGCCTTGTGGCCTATCACCTGACCTGATCACAAAACCTAGCCAGGCTGGCATAAGTAAAAAGGGATTTATTAAGAGTTGGCAGAAAGTTAAAAAAAAAAAAAAAAAGGTAGAACTTAAGTCTGCTCTGAATTGAGCCCATCAAAAGTTAGGCAGCAACTCTTTTGAGTTTTCACCTCTACATCTCTCTTCTGATGAGCTTTCTGATCCTCACCTAGCAGACTGCCTGCCTGGATTCTTCCTGAATGAGGTCCACCATGGGGATAGCTTTAGCCCCAACCCCCAGTCTCACTCTCACCATTAATTGGCTTGGTTTCTCCACATCCCAATTTCTAACAGAAAAAATCTGACTCAGCTCAGCTTCCAGATGGGCTAATCATTTTTTTTGTTTTTTTAGTAATTTCCAGTAAACTATGTTTTTAATTATTAATTATAAAGGCCAAATCCATTACTAGGCAAGAGAAATATGATGAAAACTAAAGAACGGAAACCTATTATTTCTGCCTTTAAATATATCTGTGCTGATATGGTCCTTTCCTAAGCTTTTCATTTTCCTTCTCCAAATCACAACACATTTGTTTACATTTCTTTTGCTTTTTAAAGGGACTCAAATTCATAATTTAGTCACATAAAGAGTACTTGAATATGACACTGAGCAAATTTAATTTCAAATAAATTAAGAATATTGGCACTGAACTGCAAGGTCGGTTTGAACCAAAAGTTTGTGGTTCAAACTCACCAGTCGCTCCTCTGAAACCCTATACAGGGTTGCTATGAGTCGGAATGACTCGACACCTCTTAACAACAATAACAATTCACACACAGGGCACAAATTCATCCCCGTTTTTGCCTATTTTTCTTCTTCCAGAATATGGTTCTTGAGGTTTTGTTTCATTTCTCTTTGTGTGGTACATTGTTGTTGCTGTTGTTAAGTGCCATCAAACTGGTCTGACTCATAGCGATCCTGTATAGGGTTTCCGAGGAGCAGCTGGTGAGCTTGAACCAACTTTGTGGTTCAAACTAACCTTGTAGTCCAAGGTATTAACCCACAAAATCACAACAGGACTCCGTTGTGGCACATTATCAATGGAAAAATGTAAAGATAGTGGAATTCTTCCATTAACTTCTTTAAGATCCCCCTATCGCTGTGTGTGTGTGTGTGTGTGTGTGTGTGTAAATAAAAGTCATCAGTGTGAAACTTAGACGCCCTTCAAGCCTCACACAGAACTTGGTGGCTCAACTTTCAGTCAAATGACAGACACCTATAAAATGAACCATAACATCAGGGGGTACTCACTCATTAGAACAATCAGCCAGACCAGACCAAAAGGGTGGCATGTGCTCAGGTGGGTAAAGCTCAAAGGGAAGAAATGATAGGAAAGAAGAATTAATGGATATGGTAAAAACACAGGGAGGAAATGTGGCAAACACATACAAAGTCCAGAGTTATACTCAATACTCTTGTTTACAGTAGTGGCAGTGAAGAGACAAAAACCTTTCGGTTAAAGATGTTTAGTAATAAAGGAGCAGTGGCGCTGTGGGTTAATGCGTCAGACTGCAAAGTCATTTGAACTGCAAGGTTGGTGGTTCAAGCTCACCAGCTGCTCCTTGAAAACTCTATATAGGGTCGCCATGGGTCAGAATCGACTCGGCGGCACTTCACAACAACAAGAAATAAAATGTAAACAAGAGTATTGAGAATAACTCTAGGCTTTGTGTGTGTTTGTGCACGTACTGCTGTTTACATTTTAGCAAAATCATCTCTGTAGATATTATAGAAATCATTCTACCTGTATGTAATATTTTCCCACTTTTACGATTTTGTGCAATTTTAGATTTCTGAAAATATACCTGAGACATCAAATTGATTCTATTTTCCATGATTTCATTCAACTCACGTATAGACTGTATTTGCTGTTTCTTAGGGTCAGTTTCTAGTGACGCAGCCTGTGGGACAGTGGCAGTGAAGAGACAAAAACCTTTTGGTTAAAGATACTTAGAAATAAAGGAGCAGAGGCACTGCGTGCTAACGCATCAGACCGCAAAGTCGTTTGAACTGCAAGGTTGGTGGTTCAAGCTCACCAGCTGCTCGCTGGAAACCCTATACAGGGTTGCCATGGGTCAGAATCAACTCGACAGCACTTAACAAAACAAGAAGTATATATAGTCTATGCTCAAGGGCCCCACCCCCACCCCCCAACAACCATATAGCCTTGAGTTTACATCCCAGTCCTGTCACTTATTAGCTATAAGAACTTGGGAAATTTCTTAACCTAAGCCCAGTTTCCTCATTTGCAAATTGAACATAATTGAGAAGGGTTGCTAAGCTCAAGGTCAGCAGTTCGAAACTACCAGCCACTCCATGGGAGAAAGATGAGTTTTTCTGCTCCTGTAAAGATTTACAGCCCTAGAAACCCTATACAGGGTCACTATGAGTCAGAACTGACTGCACGGCATATGACCACCACCACCAATGATAATCTCTGCCTCACGAGGTTGCTGAGCAGGACAATGTTAGGCACAGTGTATTATATACAAATCATATTGATGATGATGAAGATGAGGGTGATGACACGAACCACAGTTTAACTAAAACTTCTAACTAAAGTGAATCTGAGAAGCTTAATGATGACAAGCCTACCAGAGAATGCCTTTAAGAAGGGCGTTTTATGTTACTCTTGAGACACCAACTTGAAAGCAATGTGAGGAAAGGGCAAACAGCCATGTGAGAGAATTCTGCTTTCCTATAACCATCATTCAAACCTTTAATTCTCTTCAAAATGCAAACAAGTGATTGCAGTAAATTTGTATATACATTATCAGACAGTGACAATGTAGGAGTTAAGGGAATAAGCTTTGGAAATGGATGGAGTTAAAATCCCAGCTCAGCTGCTTTCCATTTCTATGACCTAGAGCAAGTCAGTGAGCTTCACGTTCCTCATTGGTAAAGTAGCAGTAATATTAGAATTTTACATAGAGAGGCTTACCTCTCTACAACAGCTCTATCAGGTAGGTACCATAATTATTCCCATTTTACAGATGGGGAAATAGACATACAATGAGAGCAAATACACTGCCCAGTCACACAACTTGGTGGAGCTGAGATGCCAACCCAAGGAGGTTTATCTAGAGCTTACTTGGCTATATGCTTCCTATCCAAACCAAACCAACTGTTGTCAAGTCGACTCTGACTCACAGCGATCCTGTAGGACAGAGTAGAACTCTTCCATAGAGCCACCAAGGCTGTAAATTTTCACAGAAGCAGACTGCCCCATCCCATCTTTCTCCTGCAGAGCTGCTGGCTGGTTCAAAGTGCCCACCTTTCTTTCAATTAGCAGTCAAACATTCAGCCACTGCAGTATCGGCACTCCTTAAACACTGTCTACAGAGCATTTCAGGGTTTCATTAACTTGTCATAATAAGAACAGACTTCAGTGCCTGGAACAGAACTGTCCCTCTGCCATTGTTGGCTATTATAATTACCATTATACCAATTTTATCCTGAAAGATATGAAGAAAAGAGACAGCACTTAAAGCCAATAATTTTATTTTTTTCTAAAACAAGTGGGTACCACATTCACACAAAAGCCAGGCACCCACATTAACATCACCACTAATGGAAAGGCATCTGTCTGACAGCTCCTTCTCTTCAGCCTACCTGGCATAATCACCACATCACCACCTTCCGCCCCACTCTCCCCCACCCCCACCTCCACACATTGGTTCTTATATTTCCCTTCCAAATACTCTTTATGCTGCTGAGAATATAGCCACCATAAAAACGGGATGAACTAAAAGATCACAGTCCTCATAATTATTCGTTCCATGAATATGGATTTAATTCTGAGAATCTCTGCATCTCCAGAAACTTAGGCACAGAATTTTAAAGTGGGCAGGGCCTCATTCTTCTGCTAACTTTATTCCAACTCCTCTTCCCCAAATGACAAACTCTTATGTCTAATATGAACACATTCTCATTTTAAAAAAAATGTTTATGACATTCTTCCATTCTTTGATAAAAAATACTTCACCTCTGGCAAGTTCTATTCACTTAGACTTTCTTATTCAATCAAGAATAAATCTGCTTCCTTTTGTGTATTGGTGGTGGTGGGTGTTGTGTGTTATTAATTCGGTTCTGACTCAGGACCCTGTACAGGGTTTCCAAAGTTATAAATCTTTTACAGGAGCAGAAAGCCTCATCTACCATCACACAGTGACTGGTAGATTTGAACTGCTGACTTCGTGGTTAGCAGCCCAACTCACAACCCAGTACACAACCAGGGTTCCTTTTCCTTTCTATATTTGAAATCCTATGGGGCAACTCTGTTTTGTCCTATAGCATTGCCATGAATGGCATTAACAACAGATTTGTTATTTTTTTTTGTAATCCTTATGGAAGCTGCCTGCCATGTCTTTCTCCTATGAAGCCACAGGATGCGCTTGAATCATCAAGCTTTTGGTTAGCAGTTAACGCTGCAGAATGAAAAACTCTTGTCTCCCACTTTTCTCTCACCAGGAAAAAAAAATTATAATATCCACCACTGACAGAGCTACTTTACATCACATGCAGAGACGTCTGAAGGTGTGGCTTACTGAAAAGAGCAGAGGAGTAGACAAAATCATTATTATTTTCCCTCTCTCCTAAAAGAAGAAAAGAAAGCAGGAAGTGTTCTGTGCTTTTAAAAGCTCTTTATAAACATCTAGAACATGCTATGCCCTCAAGGAAAAAAAAAAAAAAAGCAACACAGCAAGTTTTCATGGCAATACAATCATGAAAATTAGCTGGGGGGAGGGGGGAGCTCAAAATTGCCAAACATTTTTGCTGTAGGATATTGACTTCTTCATCGAACTGTCACTATTTAGGCAGACAAAAAGCTTTGTTGTTGTTCTGGTTTGAGACATTTTTTTTTTTTTCCTCTCATGAAAACTGTTGCCGCCTAGCAACACAGTGCTAGCAAAGCTAAATGAAGCATTTTGGACTGGAATTTTTTTTTTTTTTTTAAAGAGACTTATTTTTCCATTAAATGGCAGGCATGCTCTAAAGTCTATGGCTGGAAGGTTCTTCACACTCATTGGAAAATGGGTCTCTTTAACATTAAAGGAGGAGTCCTGGTGTGGCACTGTAAAGTAGGCACTGGATTGTAAGCTGCAAGGTCAGCAATTCAAATCCACCAGCTGCTCCTCGGAAACCCTATAGAGGGTCTCTATGAATGGGAACTGACTTGACAGTACATAATAACAATATTAAAGGATGGCAGAGACTAACACTCAGAAGATGGCTAAGATGTGTGGTGTTTTCGAAGTCACAGAAATGAGCAGTGGTTTATCTATCATCACAAACAGTTCACACAGGTGGCTACTAATGGGAAAAGAGCAAGTGAGGACTAAAGAAAGAATCTATTCCACCACTACTATGGGAGCATGGATGTGATCCCTTAGCTGCTGGCACATACAGGCAAGAAGTACGTTAGATCATTGGTTCCAAGGTTAATAGGAGTAGTGTAATGCACAATTTTATACTGTGCATGTAATTTAACATTCTGGTGATTAGCTGATGGGAAGCATAACTTTCTCACCTGCACTCTTTCTGGTTTCTTCCATGAGTGGATGACACTTAACTATTCTAGGACTTTCCAATATGTGTGACAAATAGGGGTCAATTAAAATTTGCTCAAGAAACCTCTGACCAAGGACATGGAACATGAACCTTTTCCAAAAGGCACGATCTTCACAACCAGCTTCTATTATACACAAAGAAAAATCTGATAAACACTGCCAGTGTCCCCAGTTCCAAGGTGAAAAAATGCTCATTTAGATCAAGTTGTAAGCGTCATAATCAAGGAAATGTTTCATGTAAATAAAATGTGATTTCGTCTTCACACCCTATGGTCCAGCTAACACTAGAAAAAATTTCATGACCTACTTACCTGACCACCATAGGAATATTAAATCATTAGTGGCAGATAGAAAAACACACTCTGAACCACCATACCAAGTGAACAACATCACGCTGAACTTAAAACACTTTTAAAATTCTTAACAAGATCAAAATAAACTGAGGAACAGTATAATGAACTTTTATTGAACAAAAAATGATTATCAGAATAAGGTGACTTAGTTGAGACTTACATAACAAGCCTTACTTCATATGAACTTTTTTAAAGTATTCACATAAAATAACTGATTTAATGAAAACCACCCCAGTGTTAATGTTTTCTCTGATGATTCTCAAAACACTCTGTAAAACATCAAAGGTTCTTGAAGCACAGGGGGTGCAGTGGAAGTCACACTATAAACAAAGGTTTCTATAACATTAAAAATGTATAAAATAACACAGACCCTAACACTCCCAAGAGTGTTTTTTACATATCTGTTGAAGTCTCTTAAAAGGGTCCTACTACCTCCATTATGAAGTTCTGGTGTGGTGCTGTGGGTTAATGCGCCAGACTGAAAAGCCATTTGAATTGCAAGGTCAGCAGCGGTTCAAGCTCACCAGATGCTCCTCGGAAACGCTATACAGGGTCGCGATGGGTCGGAAACGACTCAATGGTACTTTAACAACAACAAAACCTCCAATATTAAGGAGCTCTGGTAGTGTAGTGGTTATGAGTTGGGCTGCTAACCTTAAGGTCAGCAGTTTGAAACTACCAGCTGTCCCACTGGAGAAAGATAAGCGTTTCTGCTCCCGTAAAGATTTAAAGCCTCAGAAACTCTGTGCAGGGTCGCTATGAGTTGGAACTGACTCCACGGCACATAACCACCACCACCTCCAATATAAAGGAGAATTTGAGTGCAGCACCATCTCTCTGTCAGTCTTTCATAATGGTGTATCATAATGGTGGAGTTGGTGTGTAGTCATGATGCTGGAAGCTATACCAAGGGTATTTCAGACACCAGCAATGTCACCAACAATGGATATGTTTCAGTGGAGCTTCAGACTATAACATAGTACTAGGAGGAAAGGTGAAAACCTTATAAAATACAACAAAACATTGTCTGATTCATTTGCTTTGGACATGTTATCAGGAGAACTTGGTCATTGGAGGAGGACATCAGGTTTGATGAAGCAAAGGATGAACACAGGGTTGGGAGACCCCTGGTGACATGGATGGGCGCAATAGCTACCAATGATGAACTCGAACACACTGGGGATTCTAAGGCTGATACAGGACCAAGCAGTGTTTCCTTCCACCATACGTGAGTTGACTCTCCAGCATCTAACAACAGCAGTCAGCTATACAGATCTCAAGTACTAACAATCCCATTCTACGCTTCCCTTCCATCCCACATCTGTTCGGATGTTTTCCTTGCTGCACTGTGTTTCTGCCCTCTAAGAAAAACACAAAGCAAAACACCATTATCTGCTAGGCATATTGTGTAGGACATCCAGGCAACCACTGCAGGCTACAAACTGAACTCAACTTACTCCAGCCCAAATTGTATTTTTTCCCCTTCCTTTTCTTAATGACAACCATATTCACCCAGGATCATATTCCTCAGCACTATTTATAACACCTTCCTCTGAGCCGTGCCACCAAGCCAGTGCTTGGATTTTATCTGTTCAACCTCACAAACTGATGCTCTTCATCCGTTCTCACTGTGGTGCCCGCAATCCCTGTCATGTGACTTCTGACCTGGTCTTCTTTCCCCTCTAGTTTTTGTTTCAACCACTGTCAGACTAAGCTTTCTGAAGTAGTTTACTTGAAAATCATGAGAGCTCCTGGTACTTTAAAATTGAATCCAAAAGTCCTAATGTGGCATTGTAAACTTGCCCACACCTGGCCCTAATCCCTTTCCAATCCTATCTCGTGCTGTTCACCCATGTTCCAACGTGAGCTGCATTCCCAGATCTACTCTGTGATTCTCTAATTACATGATCTCCTAGATCGGAAATGTCCTCTTAAAACAGATCCACCTGTTCAAATTCTGCTTGCAAAGCCTACTCAAATCACCTACTCAGGAAACCTTTCCAGATTCCACACAGTTGGACTGTAAACTCACCTCTCGAGTCTCTCAGCAGCTTTCTCTACATCACTCTGACAGCACTTACTTTCAGTATATCTTGTATGTACTTCTGGACATTTTTTCTTTTCCCTTTTGGAATCACTGTCTTAACTTCCCCCAAATCTCACACTATCTCTGACTCTGAGCGTACACTCATCAAAATGCACCAAATTACTGCATAGCAAGTATCCTCCATTAAAAACAAAACGAACACAAAACTCACAAAATTCTAAGATACAGTCCCAACTTGAAAATCCTTGGGAATTTCACTATACCCTTTTCCACTTGGGTAAAGCAACTTTCTGGTTTGCAAGGGAAGAAAGACCTTGATAATATTTTTGGCTCATGAACACTTCTTTTAAAACAACATCTTAATGCGTTATGTGTAAATGAAGCCAAAACATATGGATTACGTTTCCTAAAAAATACATATGAACTTTATAAAAACAGCAAGGAGGTATGGATAAAATGTGATCTCCAAAGCAGATTAACCAAGGGTTTTTTTCTAACTCCAAAATTAATCTGGGACTATCTTGCTTTAATTATATTCTTAAAGTACTCTTCTCCCTCAGTGACTTGCCTACTTAGGGTCAACATTCTTCACATTCCCAGGGAAGAAAAATTAGTAACTGAGGAAAAGAAAATGACATCTTTTTATCTCACCATTCTCCTTCACAGACACTAACAAGGTCTCTTCCTCTCCATTTCTGTCTCCCTGTCGATAGTTGTCATTTTCCCCCACTTACAAAAACTGTCCTTCCCTCTTTACTGCTCTTTTTCTCTTTTCATTCTCAAACATTTACAAAGAGGAATTGTATCTTTCTCTCACAGCACTTTCAAGTCAAACCTTTGGGTGGTTTATGTGGGTCAGTTGTCAGGGAAACCTGTGGCTAGTGTGGGAACACCCGTCCATATGAAGTTTTTCTGCACAACCACCCTTGTCAGCAAAAATATCTTTCCTCTTAGCAGAGCTTGGACCCTGAAGTGAAGTCCAGCTGAGCAGGAACAAAGAGCTGGGAGTAGGAATGAAAGTATACAAAGTAGAAATCCAAGAGAGAAGAAGAGTTAATGGGAACTTAAATCCTCAGAAACGTGAATTTATCCAAGCTAATAGTCCCCACCTGCACCCCCGCTTCCTTGCCAAAATCAACTCTCTGCTTCCAAACTTAAACCCACTAGCTGCTTCTGAGGGAGAAAGAGGAGGTTTTCTGCTCCTGTAAAGATTTACAGCCATGGAAACTTTATATAGGGTTGCTATGAGTCGGAACCAACTCCATGGCATACCACTATCACCACCACCTTACGGTTAATAATCTGAATGCAGGCCCTGCCTCCTCCCCTCTTAAATGCAAACCTTGGTACCCTAATTAATATCAGTTTTAAGTTCATAGCACTACCTTGCCACAGAAAGGAAGAGAAGAAAACTGGAAAGCCACCATTTAACCCTATAAAGCACCATGTCTGAGCTAGGGCCCACTTTCATCTGCTGTCACTATTATAATGGGCTCACCAATGCCACTGGGAAATTCCTGTAAGATTGCATCTTGCTATCAAGGTACAGGAGTCCTGGTGTGGTGCCGTGGGTTAATGCGCCAGACTGCAAAGCCGTTTGAACTGCAAGGTAGGTGGTTCAAGCTCACCAGCTGCTCCTTGGAAACCCTATCCAGGGTCGCTAGGGGTCGGAACCAACTCAATGGTACTTAACAACAACAACATCATCAAGGTAAAAGTGGGTGCATCTATTTCCCAGTAAAAACCCCCACAAAAAGCATGTACTTATCTCGCCAACCTCAAATAAGGGAAGAAACTAGGAAGGTGCAACATTGAGCTCTTTTATCCAAGCACAAGATCCAGAACCAGTACTTTTCACTAATAAAATGCATAAAACTTCCCTAATTAGGATTTAACCACATGAAAGTTGGGTCACTATAACATTATTTCAAACCTTGAAGTCTTAATTATGTCTATAAAAACGAGTCGTTTCTATCTTCCATGAAGCTGTCCAGATGGCTGAGTGCACACTAATGAGGCATAATGACAGGCTGACAGGACCATAAAAGGAGGCAAACATCCACCAAAAAATTAAAATGAAAAAATCCTTCTTATATTAGTAAATCGGTAAAGAAAGTCTCTGACCTGGTTTCAAGCTTAACTTCTCTGAGGGAATCAACAGTCTCACACACTAGAACTGCTTTTTGTTGTTGTTAGGTGCTGCTGAGTTGCTTCAGACTAATAGTGAGTAGAACTGAGTCATAGGGGTTTCTTGGTGGTAATCTTTGCAGAAGTAGATTGTCAGGTTTTTGTCCTACGATGATGCCTGGATTTGTTGTTGTTGTTGTTAAGTGCAATCAAGTCAGTTCCAATTCACAGCAACCCTGTATAGGGTTTCTGAGGAGCAGTTGGTGAGTTTGAACCGCTGACTTTGTGGTTCAAACAACCATGCAACCCAGCACATTTACCCACAGGGCAACACAGGTACATTCAAACCAACAACCTTCAAGTTAGCAGCTGAATACCTAACAGTTTGTTCCTCCAAGGTTCCTTAAGAATTAGGCTACTCATCTGATTATTCAGTAATGCTTGTTAGTAATCTCATACATGAGCCCTGGATATTCACAGACAAATATAAAAACCTTCCCTAAAAGCCGAGACTGTA
>NW_006408673.1:1188548-1195859 GCF_000296735.1 Chrysochloris asiatica | reverse complement strand
AAAAAAAAAAAAAAAAAAGCCAGGCTTACTGGTCCTATATAGAGGGGTTCCCAAGACTATGGCCTTTCAGGTCATCTATCAGTTCTGGAACTAAACTGCCCCCTGTGGCTAAATTTTCAGCCAAGCAATAAATAGTGAGGTGCGCACATCATAGACAATAAGCTATTCAAGATCAAAATGACATCATTTACCCAACGACAAAATTCAGAAAGGAGAAGGAACAGAAATAAGAAATGCAAGAGGAAGTGAAACACATTGTTCCACTGAGGGGACCACAATCATTTAGGTGAAGTTGGATGTAAAACTGATGAACTGCTTTGTAAACCTTCACTAAATTCACAATAAAAAGTTACATAAATAAGTAAGAGTATCTTCTCTTCTTTTCCATTTTCTTCATACCAGAAATAAATTGGCAACACAATTTCAGGAGCTTCCAAAATTCAGTCTCCTTAAAAAAATAATTCCCAGTTATTTAAGTTAATAGGAATAGATCCCCATGATTGTCCGTATAAAATTCACACTTCTATATGAAGTGCTTCTATTACTGTACAAACTCATCACTCATGCCTTGGGAAACCTACACTGGGTCGCTGTGAGTTGGTACCGACTCAATGGCACTTTAACAACAACAACCTGACTCAGTGGCACACAACAACAGCAACCCTTATATGTAAGGATGTATGGATCTCTGGTGGCACTGTGGGTTAGGTGTTGGACTGCTAACCACAAGATCAGGGGTTCAAATGCATGAGTTGCTCTATGAGACAAAGATGAGACACTGCTTCTCGGAAACACTATATAGGGTTCCTCTGAGTTGGAATCGACTCAATGGCAGTGGGTCCCCTTGTATGTAGCTATCCTAAAGGCACAGCTGCTAACCAAAGGTCAGCAATTTGAACTTAGCAGTGGCTCCACGGGAGAAAAGATCTGTTGATCTACTCCCGTAAAGCCTACGGCCTAGCAAGCTCTATGGGTTAGTTCTATCTGTCACATGGGGTTGCTCTGAGTTTCAGCGTAGCCAATAGCACAGAACAACAGTATCCCTCTATGTGAAAATATCTTCAGCAATTGAAGGGTGTTTAGGGGTGGGGCAGGCAGACACCTGGAGATGATCATTTTTGCACCCACAAAGCACATAAGGAGAACAGTTCTCCCATTATGTTGTTATTATTAAGTGCTATCGAGTGGATTCTGACTCATAGCGACCCTGTATAGGATTTCCAAGAAGCAGCTGGTAAGTTTGAACTGCCAACCTTGTGGTTTGCAGTCCAGTGCTGATCCTACAGCGCCATACCAGGAGTTCTCTCCCATGGTAGAAGAGAAAATAACATAGTTTGAGAAAGAGATCACAAGGTAGCAATGACAAAGTGTTTATTTCTAAGGCATAAAATGGTAAGTGAAGTCTAGTGCAGTGGGAGAATACACTAAAGCCATTTCTGCCCACCCTTTTATTCAAACCAAGTTCAACAGCACACACAAACCCCACGAAAAATATGCCCCACCCCCTCCTAACCTCCATACACACACATTGGCCAGATGCACTGCCTGAGACTATCTGAGAACTTCTCCTTCCTAGACTGCCTCCACCTTAGGTAAGCCCAAGGCTAACCTTGAACAGCAGGTCTTGGAGGAATGTTGCCCACAACTCCTTGCCCTCCACCGATGCTCACGTTTCTCCAGGTCCAGCTCTTTTTCGCTCAACTTTAGTTTCTTTACTTTCCTTTTTCTCGAACCTGCAAAGCCCTAAAGTGTTGAAGAGTCTAGAACTGTTGTAACCCAGATGTGAAACACGTATGAGGGGGTTTCCAAAAGTTTAGGGGAAAATGCCCTTATCTTTTAATTCCATTTTCCACAAACTTTTTGAAGTTCCCTGGTATTTTCCTTGTCTCACAGAAACAGAATTAGCATGACACAGCCAAGGATAAGGATGAATGCAGCAAAAACCCTAAACATTTCACAATATTCATTTGCATCACGAGTAAATCCTTCTTCAGTGGACCAGTGAGTTAATACAGCACCAAGTAAGTTTCTGGCTGATGGAACTTCACTAGAAGACAGAAACCCAATGACAGCTTATCAGAACCAAACCCATTATCACAATAATGAAACCTTAAAAAAGAAAATAGGGAGGGCAGGAGAATTCTAAAAGAACGTGTGCATCACCAGGTGATGAGTCAAAAAAAAAAGAATTCCTTTTAAAAGGGCAAATTTACCTTCTCATGGTTTTCAATTAAGATTTCCACGACAATGTTCTGAAACTTCAAATCCATGATGGCAGCAACAGTTTCCTCCTGTGGCCTCATCAGAGTTGGTCCAAACACCACTCCTAAGTTTGCCACGGTCATTAGGTTCTGCTTGGAGTGATTTGAAACACTAATTTTGATGGAGGGGGAAAAATGGTCTCTGGTTAAAAGGCAGGTGATAAACGCACAGCATTCTGCAACATTTTATGTTCCTAAAATGAAGGGGTCAAGAGATTCTAATTGTCCTCACTGTGTGGTTCTGAAATGACTGGACCTACCAAATCTCTACATGATGAAAACAATGAGTACATTTTACTTCTTCTCCCTTTGGTGTACTGCACTAGCCATATTGGGTTCCTAAATAATTAGATGAACATACTAAGCCATCCCCCTTAAAGACTTCCATTTACTATTTGCCAACAACTCAGAACACCCCTTTTCCTTGGCTTTCAAGGACTACATGATACCTTCGTCTAAGAATTAGCTTCACAGGTATGCTAAACTGGCCAGAACACCTGAATTCACTCTTTATTCCAATCCCACTGTGCAGTGAAAAACCTGGAAGATTATTCTCAGAGGCTTTGCTCACTTAATTTCAGCTCTCAACTCAAAGCTATCACACTTCAAAAAAAAGATATTCCATAATAGTCCACTTTATAATTCTATGACCCAATATGTGTTCTCTATCTCCTTACTTTGTTGTTAAGTGCTGTCGAGTCAGTTCCAACTCATAGCGACCCTGTATAGGTGAATTTGAACTGCCGACCTTGTGATTCAAACCGGACTTGTGGTCCTGTGCTTTATCCCACAGTGCCACACCAGGGCTCCACTCTTTACTCTATGTTCTCTATTTTCACTTATTGCCACCTGAAATAGTTTTATATTTTGTTTCTCTTTTTTCCCCTTAGAATTTAACCTTATGAAAGTACTGATTTTATTTTGTTCAACTGTGTATCCACTAAAGAGCTCTGGTAGCGTAGCTGTTACAAGTTGGGCTGCTAACCTCATGGTCAGCAGTTTGAAACTACCAGCAGTTCTGCAGGAGAAAGATGAGGCTTTCTGCTCCCGTAAAGATTTACAGCCTGGGAAACCCTGTACAGGGTCGCTATGGGTTGAAACTGACTTGATGACACTTAACAACAACATGTATCCACTAACACCTTTAAAAAACTTTCAATGAACATATGCTGATACAATGAATGAATATAAAGAATAATATTTTCTGGCCTTCATTTTCTATTTAAGTAAAATAAAAGTTATAAATTGTACGGGGCGGGGGGGGCGGGGAGGCAAGATTCCTTTTACCTCTAAAGTTCTATAATTACAATGATTCAAGAGTCATTTATATTTGAAGTAATAATCTCCACTGATTATTTGATTATGCTTGCTGTTTAAGGGCGGGGAGAGAAGGGATTCTATTTTAAAAACTACCTATTACAGGACTAAACAAACTTGTTCAAACAGAAAATTAGGTAGGTGTAAAACAAAGCTAAATTTGTTAACAGACTTACAATCACTTTTCCAGAATCTATATATGGGGAAATAGATAATATTTTTTTCCTTTACTTCAAATAAAACCCTGAGTTTCTGGCAATGATGTTAAGCAAATAATTATACGACTTCATAAAAGTATCTTATTTCGACAGTCTGTCCAAAATACACTCAGTGAGTCAAATGTCCAGCCTGCCTCTCCAGACTCAGCCCCTGGTAATGTGTAGACAGCCCCAGGACCAGCCACTGCAAATCCAAGAACAGTGGAGCAAAAGGAAGGAAAAAGACACTTACTTTGTTAAGTGTTTCACCAAAATATCCAACATTTCTTTATTTTTCTCTGGCAGTTTGTGCACCAAGAAATGGATAGCATTAACACGAGATTCTGGGCTTCCACTTTCTATTAAGACAAAAGAAAAGGAAATAGTTGAATACTCAAAATTCAAATATTCCTAAAACCGAAAAGTTAACAGATGATCTGGTCAACATCTCCAAACGCAGAAAGTTGAAATATTTTGCCACCTTTAAAATGGAAAATATAAATCCATTTTTCTCACTATTATTAATCTTCTAATGCTTCCCCTGTGAGGTAATTTCAGTGTAGCTACAAATCGTGCCTTTCCCTCTAGTTTATATTTAAGAGCAGAGTTACCACAGCTTCTCCTTCTGGCATGTTGTACTTCCGTCTGCTCACAACTTCCTGGATCACTGCATCAAGGCCCCACAGTGGAATGCAAATGAGAAGTCATCAGATAGGTTATTCTTTTTATCCCTTTGACTTTAGAACTAATTATCAATGCTAACTCTTATTAACAATGTACCCAAATTCCCTTTATTGTGCGTTCTTAATAGGAAACCATCAAACAAATCAATGTAATGCTCATTACTGACGATTATGCTAGGCTTCAGAAGAGTCAAGAAAAAAAAAGAATGACTTCTGGGATTTAGGTGCTCAGCTTGCTGTAACAGCACTGAAGCCTATAAACTGTTTTCGAGTTCACATAGAGCTGTGAGACAGGCTCAGGGAGTCTCTCACATAAAGAGGAATATTTGAATTGGGTCTTGAGGAAAGGGAAAGATTTCAAGGAAAGGCAGAGCTGAGAGGCAGTGGGAGGGTAAGAGGGACACACTAGCTAGTTTGTAGACTAGCAAACAGCATGAAAGCACAGAGCCTATTCAGAATTAGCACCTCACATTTATATGCGCAGAGACTGAGGTTGTGAAGACCAATTTGAAGAACATGTCTTCATTGCTGGATTCTAAATTAGTCACAAAAAATAAAGTAAGGATGTCACTTCATACTCATGATTCAGAAACAATGGAAAATAACAAGTGTTGGCAAGGATGTAGAGAAACTAGAACATTCGTACATTGCTGGTGGGATTGTAAAATGATGCCCCTTCTGTGGTAAGCAGCTTGACAGTTCCTCAAAAAGTTACATATAGAACTACATGACCCAGTGTGGAGTAGTGAACTATTTAGTATGTCTTTTCTAGCCATGTCTTTGTAAACTCCCACCAAAGGACCTTTTCCTGATGGGTCTCAGTAAGAGAAGATGGGAGAAGATGCTGAAAGGATTATATGGTTCCGTTGTGAGTGATTGTTAACAGGGTTCATTGTGATTGTAAAAACCTGGAAATGTGACAAGGTGCTTGGTCAGTTTTGCCCTCATGCTGGGTGTAAACTGAGCCACCTTGGTGCTATGAGTGGGCTGTGCGCTCCTTTGCCTGACTAACCAAGCTTGCCTCCCTCTGACCTCTGGTTCTTGGGACTTGAGCCAGCAACCTGACTGGATTCACCAGCTTCCGCAGCTTGTGAGTCAATAGCCTGTGTGAGGAGAATCCTCCAGGCAGACATCTGAACTGCAGGTCTGGGACTTGCCAGCCTCCACAACCAAGTGAGCCATTTCCTTGGCAGCCTGTGAGTTTTTTTGAAACATTGAAGCGAATTGCAATTAATTATTGAACCCAGCTGAGTAAAGTGTGCGCTTGCCATGGGAGGGATAATTTGGTGCCATCATTTTTCATACCCAGCAATTCCACTCCTAGGAATATACCTAAGATACTTGAAAGCAGAGAGTTAAACTGATAATTGTTCACCAGTGTTCATGAAATCAGTATTTACAGTCTCTGCTAATGGTTACGAATCGGGCTGTGAACCGCAAGGTCAGCAGTTCAAAACTACCAGCTGTTCTGCAGGAGAAAGATGAGGCTTTCTTGTCCCGTAATGATTTACAGCCTCAGAAACTCTGTACGCTGTGAATTAGAACCGACTCCACGGCACATAAGCACCACTACCACCACCACCATGGTGCAGGATGATACACTGGACTGCAAAGTTGGTTTGAACCACAAAGTTGGTGTTTCAAACTCACCAGCCACTCATCAGAAACCCTATGCAGAGTCGCTATGAGTCAGAATTGACTCGACAGCACTCAACAAAAACAGACGAATGGAATTCTTTAAATGTGGAATATACCTACAATGAACTATTCAGCCATAAAGGAAATGAAATTCTGGCACATGATATGACAGGGATGAAATGCAAAAATATTGTTGGAAGAATGGGAAAACAGACTTTGGTACATCCACACAATGGAATACTATGAAACATTGATGAATAACAATGACTCTGCAAAACACCTCATAACATGATGAACCTGGAGGGCATTATGCTAAGTGAAGCTAGTCAATGACAAAAGGAGAAATGCATGAGACCACTATTGTAAAAACTCAAAAAAACAAAAGAAAGAAAGAAAAGTTTTCATGCTAAAAGAAGCATTCTTTCATAGCTATCAGGGGTGGGAGGAAGAGAATAATTCACTGGTCAGAGGGTTGTTGTTGTTAAGTGCCATTGAGTTGGTACCGACTCACAGCGACTCTATGCACAGCAGAACAAAACACTGCCCGACCCTGGGCCAACCTCACTACTGTTACCACACTTGAGTCCATCGATGCTGCCACTTGGCCAATCCATCTCGTTGGGGTCTTCCTCTTTTTCTCTGACCTTCTATTTTACCAAACATGAGATCCTTTTCTAGCAACTGGTCCCTCCTGACAATATGTCCGAAGCATGAGAGGCGAAGTTTGGCCATACTGGCCTCCAAGGAGCATTCTGGCTGCACTTCTTCCACTCGAATCTGTTTGTTCTTTTGGCAGCCCATGGCACTTTCAATATTCTCCTAACACCATAACTCAAAAGCATCAATTCTTCTAGGGTCTTCCTTATTCACTGCCCAGCTTTCACATGCATACGAGGTTACTGAAAATACCAAGGCTTGAGTCAGGCGCACACCTTAGTCCTCAAGTTGACATCTTTGCTCTTCAACACTTTAAAAAGGTCTTGTGCAGAAGATTTGCCTAATGCAATATGTCATTTGATCTCTTGACTGCTGTTTCTGTGAGTGTTGATAGCTGATCCAAGAAGAATGAAGTCCTTGACAACTTCAATCTTTTTTTTGTTGATAATAATGTTGTTTATTGGTACAGTGGTAAGGATTTTTGTTTTCTTTACATTGAGATGTAATCCATACCAAAGGCTGTACTCTTTGATCTTCATCAGTAAATGTTTTAAGTCC
>NW_006408673.1:1175016-1186963 GCF_000296735.1 Chrysochloris asiatica | reverse complement strand
CTATCACCAAGGCCATATTTTCCAACTACTGATCCTTCTTCTTTGCTCCCAACCTTTGCATTCCAATCACCAGTAATGATCAATACATCTTGATTGCATATTTGATCAATTTCAGATTGAAGAAGTTGGTAGAATTCTTCAGAGGCTAGGCACATGTCAACTCAAGTGGTGGGAAAGGCAATATACATGAAGAAAGAGGTTGGCAGAAAAATGATGAAGACAGGTGAAGACACAGGTAGATATGCAAGGGCTAACAGGGACAGAGGTAAACAGTGTTATATAAAGAACATTAAAACGTAAGTGTTCTGCAGGTAGATACCTGGAGAGTTACACAAGCTGAATAGAAAGGAAAAGTGTGACTATATCCACAAATATCTAAGGATTTAAAAGTACATGATTATTTACCTTGGCTGCAAACATAACTATGAATGTGATAGAGCATACAGCTGGCAAAATGATGAAAACTTCTTCAATATTATCAACCATCTTAAGGCAATGAGTTGCTGGGCCTGGGGGTGCATGACCACAGTCTAAGGGAACACTATGGTCAATTGGTCTAACATAGTCTAAAAAAGACAATGTTCTGCATTCTACTTTGGTGAGTAGCATCTGGAATCTTAAAAGCTCATGAACGGGCATTAGGGGTGTGACTATTGGATTCTCCATGTATGGAAGAAAGAAGAATGATGAGAACTGAAGATGCTTGTCATCTATTGCCCCAACAGACTAATGGAACGTGTGAGTATCACTGTCCAAGAAAGATCACTGTACCTGGCACACATAGCACCTGGCTACCACTACCAGTTGCTCTGAAAGGGATCACATTAAAAGATCCTAGATACAGTGGGAGAATACATAGAACAAAACTCAAATTTATTTAAAAAAAAAAATAAAAGACTATACGAATCTGAGACGAGGGCCCTTTACCACCCTTTAGGTCTAGAAAGAACTCACCATTGTGGCCCAGTTTTTGTCTAATCAGTAGATAGAAATATATAGAGAGAACAACAACACTAGTAAGGTATGCTCAGCATAGAATGGAATCGCAATCATTAAGATGAAATAAGATACATTATATGTTGAAATGTAAAACTGATAACCTTGTCTGTAAATCCTCACTCAATTTACAAAATATGAAAACAATAAAACTAAAAACATTATGGTGAGTGAAATGAGTCAGGCATCAAAGGCAAATGTGATATGATCCCACAAATAATAAGAAAATACATAAAGACAAAAGTTTTTTAGTGGTTACCATGAGTTGCAGCAAAGGGGAAATGGAGAATTACTGTTAAAAGGGTACTGAGTTTCTGTATTATTGTTGTTAGGAGCCATGGAAACAATATTGATTCACAATGAACCTCTGAATACAATGAAACACTGCCCAGTCTGGCACCAAATTCACAATCATTGCTACATTTGAGTCTATTGCTGCTAACACTGTGCCAATTCATCTAGTTGGAGAGGGTCTTACTCTTTTTCTCTGATCCTCCATTTTACCTAATATCCTTCTCCAGGTAATGGTCCCTCCCTACAATATGTCCGAAGTATGAGAGATCAAGTCTTGCCATCCTGGCTTCCAAGGAGCATTCTGGCTGTACTACTTCTAACACAGATTGGTTTGTTCTTTTGGCAGTCCAGGGTACTTTTAATATCCTCCTCCAACACCATTAGTCAAATGAGTCGATTTTTCTATGATCTTCTTTATTCACTGTCCATTTTCACATGCATATGTGGTTACTGAAAATACCATTGGTTGGATCAGGTGAACTTAGTCTTCAAATAGGCATCTTCGCTCTTGAACAATTTTAAAAGGTCTTGTACAACAGATTTGTCTAATTTGACTACTGTTTCCATGAGTGTTGATGGTTGAGCCCAGCAAAATGGTCTTTGACAACTTCAATCTTTCCTACATTTATATGGATATTGTTTATTGGTTCAGTGGTGAGGATTTTTGTCTTCTTTATATTGAGGTGCAACCCATTCTGAAGACTGTGAGCTTTGATCTTCATCAGTAAGTATTTTAAGTCTTCTTCACTTACAGCAAACAAAGTTCTATCATCTGCATATTGTAGGTTGTTAATGAGTTTTCCTCCAATCTTGATGCCACAAGTTTTTCATATAATCCAGCTTCTCACATTATATGTTTAGCATATAGATTGAATAAATATGGTGAAAGAATACAATCCTGGCACACACCTTTCCTAATTTTAAACCATTCAGTGTTCCCATCTTCTGTTTGACCAACTGCCTCTCGGTCAATGTATAGGTTCCTCATGAGCACAATTAAGTGTTCCAGAATACTCATTGTGCACTATGTTGTCCTTAGCATGTCATGATCCACACAATCGCAAACTTTTGCATAGTCAATAAAGCACAGGTAAACATCTTTCTGGTATTCTCTGCTTTCAGCCAAAATCCATCTGATGTCAGCAATGATATCTCTCATTCCATAGTCTCGTCTGAATCCAGCTTAAATCTCTGGAAGTCCTCTGTCACTGTACATTTGCAGCCATTTTTGGATTATGTTTAGCAAAAATTTACTTGTATGAGACATTAATAATATTTTCCTATGACTTCTGCATTCTGTTGGGTCACCTCTCTTTGGAATGGGCACAAATAGGTATCTTTTCCAGTAAGTTGGCCAGGTAGTTGTCTTCCAAATTTCTTGGCACATATGAGTGACTGCCTCGAGTGCTTCATCAGTTTGTTGAAAGATTGCAATTTATATTCCATTAATTCTTGGTGCTTGTTCTTTACCAATGCCTTCAATGAACCTTTTTGGATTTCTTCCTTCAGTATCATTGTCTCTTAGTCATATGCTAGCCCTGAAATAGTTGGACATCAAGCATTTATTTTTGGTACAGTGACTCTGTGTATTCCTTCCATCTTCTTTTGATGCTTTCTGAATCATTCAATATATTTCCCATTGTTGTTGTTATGTGCCATGGAGTCGGTTCCGACTCATAGCAACTCTATACAGGGTTTCTGAGGCTGTAAATCTTTATGGGAGCAGAAAGCCTCATCCTTCTCCTGCAGAACAGCTGGTAGTTTCGAACTGCTGACCGTGAGATTAGCAGCCCAATTTTTAACCACTACACTATCAGAGCTCCTTAGAATCCTTCAATACAGCAAGTCCAGGCTTGAATTTTTTCTTCAGTTTTCCTCGGCTTGAGAAATTCTGAGCATGCTTTTCGCTTTTGGTTTTCTAACTCTAGGTGTTTACACATTTTGTTATGACATTTGACTTTTTGTCTTCTGGAGCTGCCCTTTGGCTCTTGTGGACTTGAATTTTCTTCAGCTTCATCCTGAGCTTGCATATAAACAATTGATGGTCTCTTCCCCAGTCTGCCCCTGGCCTTGCTTCTGCTGATGATATGGAGCTTTTCCACAGTCTCTTTCAATAGATGTAGTCAATTGGATTTCTGGTATTCCATATGGTGAAATCCATGTGTACAGACTTCTTGTATGTTGTTTATAAATGACATTGCAATAATTGCAAAATTATTTCATGCAATATCCAGCATCATCTCTACTACCAAGGCCATATTTTCTAACTATTGATATCCTTCCTCTTTGTTTCCAACCTTTGCATTCCAATCACCAGTAATTATCAATACATCTTAATTGCATGTTTGATCAATTTCAGACTGAAAAAGTTGGAAGAATTCTTCAATTCATCATCAATGGCTTTAGTAGTTGGTGCATACACATGAATAAATAGTGCTATTGACTGGTCTTCTTTGTTGGTGTATGGATATTATCCTATCACAGACAAGAGTTGTACTTTAAGACAGACCTTGATGTGTTTCTTTTGATGATGAATGTGATGCCATTCCGCTTTGATTTGTCATTCCCAGTACAGTAAACCATTTAATTGTCAGATTTAAAATGGCCAATACCAGTCTATTTCAGCTCACTAATGCCTAGAATGTTGATGTTCGTGCATTTCATTTTTTACCATTTCCAATTTTCCTAGGTGCAGACCTCGTACACTCCGTATTCTGATAATTAATGGATGTTAATAGCTGCTTCTCTTCATTTTGAGTTGAGACCCATCAGCAAACGAAGGTCCCAAAGGCTTTACTTCATTGCATCATCACAGTCACCTCTACTTTGAGGAGGCAGCACGTCTTGCTGTATTTTGAGTGCTTTCCGGCCTGAGTGGCTCATCTCCTGCCATTATATCTGCCACTATTCTGAATCTTTTCTTCGTGCTTCAAGAGTCAATATTCGGGTGCTGACAGTGGTGGTGGTGGTGTGCCTTAGAGTTGGTCCCAAATCATAGTGACCCAGCATAATGTTTTCATGAACTACTGACCTAGAGGCTAGAAGCCCAACTTATAACCACTACGTTCAGTAAGTAAATATTCAGATGTAGTCTGTGTCTTTTTCTTAATCTGTCTTTGTCTGGAAGCTCATCTGAATCCTGTCCACCATGGTTGACCCTGCTGGTATTTAAAACATCGGTAGCACAGCTTCCAGAATCACAGCTACATGCAAGCCACCAGAGTATGACAAACTGATAGACAAGTGGTGGGAGTTTCTGTATGTTGCTGTTAAATGCCGCTGAGTTGGTTCTGACCCACAGTGACCCTGTATAGGGTGTATGAGGAGCGGGTGGTGAGTTTCTGCATAGGGTGGACAAAACTATTTGAAAATGTATAGTGGTAAGTGCATTGTGTGTACTACCTCACTGAATCCTCATAGCAGCCTTGTGAGATAACACTATTGTTTTTATTTTACAGATGAGAAAACAGACACAGAGAAGTTAGGTAACTTTCTCAGGGCCACTCAGCCTTGGAAGCAGTAATCCCAACATCTGACTCTATACTACTTGTCCTTTTTGTGGTTTTGATTTGTATTTACTTAATTTTAATGATGCTGAGCATGTTTTCATATGCTTGTTGATGATCTGTGTATCTTCTTTGAAATAAATTCCTCTTTCCTGATCTACTTTACATGTTTTAACCCTTTCAGCCTCATTACCTCTTGCCCAAATAGCCTTTCTTTCTTAACTTGGCTCCTTTTTCCATTCTAATCCATCCTTCAGAAAATGTCAGATAAAGTTTCCCCAAATTTAATACTATTTACATACTTTCCTTGCTTTACTTTTTTAATTTAGAAATCTTTTACTGTGATAAAATATATGTAACAAAGAACTTGACATTTTACCTATCCTGAAGTGTAGAGCTGAGTGACATTACTTACAATCACCTTAAAAGTGCACAGTAAGGAAAGAGTAAGGAAAAGGCTACTGGGGTTCAGAAAAGATTCCATTTCTTGATCTGGGGGCTGATTACAGTAGTGTCGTCACTGTGGAAATTTATTCATCTGTACATTTAAGATTGTAGACATTTCTGTTAGGTTTTAACAAAAAGTTCACTTAAATAACAATTATCCATAATAATAAGTCTCACTCTAAAATAAACTGATAAAATTTAGGTATAATCCTTATAGAGTTTTCTTTCAATGAAATATTTTAGCAGCCTAATTCACTTAATATGTCATGGATATCTGTCCTCGTTATGAAACAGAGTGCCACACCATCATTTTTATGGACATTTAGGTAGCTTGAAATCTTCGTAAAGTTAAATGCACTGTAATCTGCACTCCTAATAACTGTTCAAGGGTGGGACTTTATACCAGGACACAGAGATGGGTTTCTAAAGAGAAAGAAAACAAAAAGACTAAAAGATCAAATGGCACATGATAAAGTAAATGTAAATATTCAAGCCACATTATTGTTGTTAGTGCCAGTGAGTCTGTTCCAACTCACAGTGAACCTCTACAGCAGGGCTGGGGAATGTCCAGCTCCGGGGCTGTATAAGGTCCAAGAAATCAGTTGATCTGGTCATGCCAAGTCAACCGCAGTTCCAGCAGTCACATTAGGGCTGAGTTAATTAAATGCTTGACCAAACATAGCAGGCTAATTTTTAAGTTGACAATTTTGCACAGCCCACAAATATTATACATGTTGGCAGAAGAAAGGTTCCCCACCTCTGCTGTATAAGGTATCCAAGGAGCAGCTGGTGGATTTGAACCTCCAACCTTAAGATTAGCAGTCCAGTGCCTTTCCTACAGTGCTATATTAAATATTTTTAGATACTTTTGTTTTACATTGAAACAAAAGCACCCATCTCTAAAGATTTAAGTGACAAATTATAAGCAAATTCTTAATCTGCAGCTAAAACCAAGTGAATGCTCTATTGAATCAGTGCTAGGGAAAGTGAAGGAATGAATATATTATAACATTTTCAAGTCACAGCTTAGTTTTTGTAAAAACATAAAATGAAAGCAGAGACTCTGAAAAAACAGCTCAAAATTCCAAATGAATGAAAGGATAGCCACCTTGGATAGGAATTCTGTACATTCACAAGTAAAACTGAAATTTTAAGAAACATTGCACTAAAAAGCTAGTTTCGATTCATGTGCCTATTTGTCATTAATAATCGTTCTTTCACCAAAAAAAAAAAAAAAGCCTCAGTTTAAGAATATTTTTTTATTTATTACTTAATTTAACACGCAAGCCAGGAAACTGTTTTCCAGCCCTGTAAGGATAAGATTCTTCTTTTCTAAAATCAGTGGAATCCTTTTTGGAAAATAGAGCAAAAACATTCCACTTCTTTGCTTGAGACCCTCTCTCACTAGCCCACCCCCCATCTCTCATGAAAATATACACTCAGGTTTTTACACTTCTGCTTTTCTCTTTTTCTTCTTCAAAAATGATTTTCTGTAAAGCCTGTAAGGTAAAACTACTTTTTGCAGTATTTTCTTTCATTTTAAAATTAACCAGAGCTTCTTGTTGTTAAGTGCCGCTGAATCGGTTTTAATTCATAACAATCCTGTATAGGGTTTCCAAGGAGCAACCTGTGAGCTTGAATCACTGACCCTGCGGTTCAAACCGACTTTGCAGTCCAGCACATTAACCTGCAGTGCCACACCAGGACTCCAACCAGAGCTTATAATGCATATTTATAGGTATTTCCTTACAGTACAACAAAATCGTATTTATATGGTACTAAAAAGGTTTCCTAAGATAAATTATCTTCAGTTACTTATACTATATAGGCATTTTATGTTTCAATTAATATGAAACTGGCAAAGAAGAATGGAAGGAATAAACTAAAAAAAAAAAAAAAAATCTAACATACTGATCGGAACAACAAATTCCTGAAATATGCAAGGGAATTAGTTTATTGTAAAAGCAAAAGAATGTTTCATTGTGAAACTATGAATCAGAATTAACCATGCTTTAATGTCTCTCTCTTACGATGCTGTGCTAACTAATGGACTAAAAAAGATGATAGCATAGTATATCAAGGAATCCTGATGTAGTACTGTGGGTTAATGTGCCAGACTGCAAAGTCATTTGAACTGCAAGGACAGCAGTTCAAGCTCACCAGCTGCTCCTTGGAAACCCTATACAGGGTCATTATGGGTCAGAACTGACTCAACGTCTCTTAACAACAACATAGTATATCAAAAGCAGATAAACATGAAATTCTTTCATTATTTAAATGCCATAATTCAGTAGCATTGTAAGTTTTAGGAAAGTATTAGCATTAACTGTATAGCGCTTTCCAAGGAACAGAAGGTTTCAATCACAAATTTCTAAGTATTCCAGTTTTTCTGTGGGTGTCCATCACTCCTACAAAACAACCTAAGCTTGATGCCACTTACAAGTCCATCCTTTAATTTCCAGGTACCAGAGTTCAAGAACCACATGATATTGTCTTGCTTCATATGCAGGTTTCCAACACAGCTAAAACAGACTGGCTATATTACCACTGACGCTCTAGCTCCTGTAACAGTTACATTTTCATCATAAATGGCTAAAGAATTTTGTGTCTGTGAATCTTGACACTTGACAACAAGAAGAAAATGGACTGATCCAGATGATAGAGATTTTTCATGGGATGCAATAACTAGCCATTCAGGTTTTACTTGTCATTATCAAACTTTTTTTTAACCTGAGACCATCTCTGAAGCCTGGATCCATGTCTACCAACATGATAGATCAAGGACTCTGAGTCTGAAAGACTAAGACACAGACCTGGACTTTAATCTATTCACAAAGGTATTCAACACCATGCAGATAGTGCCTTCCTCATAGGTACACATCTTTTGAATTCCTGTGTAGACCAAGTGAACTGTGGTTTCATTTCAGGAATTTCTATCCCAAAAGTCCATTATATACTTTTACAAGATAGGTGTTTCTGGTCCCTTCTAGCCATTTTAAGTAACTCATAAAAAATTTTAAAACAATTAACTTTCTAGTACATTCAATATTAAACAGTAAGTAATTTTTTTTTAAAGAATCAAAAACATTTTGCTTTCTGTGGTGACAACAAAGAAACAAAATTCTTATTTGCACCATAAACTTCAAATGCTAACTCACAGATTCTCAACTGAAAACAAGAAAGGAAAATGAGAGGAAATGAAGCAACCCAAGAGAAACCTTCAGAACCTTCTGCAGAACAGGTGGAAAAGACAGTCTCAACACCACCGAACAGATGGAAACCACCACATGCAATGAGAAGAATCAAAAATGAGTTTCCAAGCTGGTGTGAGCTGCTCTGCTGTGTACCATAGTCAGTTCGAACTCTTTGCGACCCTGTGTAGGGTTTCCGAGGCTAGAAATCTGCTGGTGTGAGAGTGGGAGCAAATATTGGTGAGGCTCGATACCTTTAGCAGTTGGCCCAGGTATCAGGCACTTTCACTAAACAAGCATCTATGGCATTATTAATGGGAAATGAAAGCCTAATGACAATCACAAATTTTCAAAGATATTTCAAAAGGGAATCTAAGTTTGGCTACCTGGTATCTGTAACTATTTTATTCAGTGCCTGAAAGGACATATGCAAAAGCCTGAACTCCACACACCCTTTTCTAAAACAAGCAGAGTAATGAGTACAGAGAAAGTTACTCACAAGAGATTAACATTTTAAAAAGTAAGGTCTATAATGGAAATCTTGGTCCTTAAAATACCCATTTAATTTGCGAACTTTTTCTCATTAAACAAGGGTACTAGCGATCCCATTCCAACAATAACTTCACTTAGGTGCAAGTCAATGCCAATAATTCCAGTAGCTACAGCATTTGACTTTGGAACCAGTCTGTTATTTGCATCACTTTAGAGACTCTTTTGCAGCATCTTCAAGGAGTCATGAAGCAAAACATATGGTGCTGGTCAAGTAGATGATGATAGCTTTTGCATTTAGACAAATGCTTTTTAAAAAATAAAACTTTTACCTCAGTCTCCATAGATTGTTTTAAAAAACGTCCACACTCATTTCCTACCACCCTGGACTTCACTGTTGTTTATTACTGTTGTATGCTGTTGAGAAGGTTCCAACTCATAGCAACCCTATTTAGGGTTTAAAAAGTCGACCTTGCGGTTAGCAGTCCAGTTCTGAGTCTACAGCACCAAACAAGGACTTCACTGTTGTTGACTGCTGCCAAGTCAGTTCCAACTGATAGTGACCCTATATAGGATTTCCGAGGAACTGCCAACCCTGTGGTTCACAACCCAATGCTGATCCTACAGTGCCACACCAGGACTTCATTGTTGTTCTTCTTGTTGTTGCTGTTAAGTGCCTTCGAGTCGGTTATGACCCATAGGGACCCTGTATAGGGTTTGTGAGGAAGGGAGCTTGAACCACCAACCTTGTGGTTCACACAACTTTACAGTCCAGCACATTAACCTATAGCACCACACCAGTCCCATTACTGCTTATAGAGTCCTACCTCATAGGAAGCTTTCATCCGATAAAATACAGTGCTATAAAAATTTCAAACACACTACCCTCAGTTACAGGGCTTGTTAATCAAAGTAACACTAACTTGTGGTAATTTAAAACCCTATTTCATTATCACTTTATCTTTGTCTACTTTTCCAAAGGATTCTGCATTAAAATGGACACTTTTCTGCTTTTTCTAGTCTCTTAAGGCAAACAACATGAACAACCGTTGTCCAAGAAGACCAAAGAACTGATGCCTTTGAATTATGGTGTTGGCAAAGACTATTAAATATACCATGAGTTGCCAAAAGAAGAAACAAATCTGTTTTGGAAGAAGCATAACCAAAATGCTCCTTAGAAGGCGAATGATGAGACTTCCGTCTTACATACTTTAGACATGTTATCAGGAGGGACCAGTCCCTGAAGAAGGACATCATGTTCGGTAAAGTGGAGGGTCATCGAAAAAGAGGAAGACCCTCACTGAGATGTATGGACACAGAGGCTGCAACAATGGGCACAAGCAGAGCCATGATTGTAAGGATGGTGCAGGACTGGGCAGTATTCATCTGTGTACACAGGGTCAACATCTGTGTACATAGGATCAACATGAGTCAGAACCAACTCAACAGCACATAACAATTCTGGTGTGCCAAAAATACCATAAAGAAAAGATTAAAGCAACAAACCATATAAGTAAGTTTCTGGCAAGAAACTTCTCACCCTTTCTGTATCATACAAATTCTCTTTATGAAAAACATCCGTTTCCATATAAAAACAAAAGTGTTCTATAGAAATCTATTTCTGTCTTTTCCTAAAGCTTATTTTTACATATGGTCTAACTAGGTCTACACATTCCTTTTATCTGCAACATACTAAGAACCTTTACTGACTGGAGAAAAGACCTCACAAGAAGACAACATTTACAGCATGGCTCGGGTAGCAGTAACCTAGAACCCAAGGGATTCCTCAAAGTCTTTTAACAGATTAAACTATGGAATGAATCCAAGGGGGCAAAAAATAAAAAGGAAAGGAGAGTACAATGACAGCTACTGTAAGTGCACCTGTGAAAACCGATTCTGCAGGTTTTAGCCAATAGAACTGGGCGTTTTGAACTTTAAATCAGTTTCCTATAACCTGACAAGTTACTTAACAAGTCTTAACCTTCGTTTCCATAACTATTAAGCACCTAACACCATCTATTACAAAGGACTATGATGATTATACAGCCTGTGTCAAACATAAAAAGTACGGTATACAATCATTTGAAAGAAAACAAGAAATCCTGGAATGAGTATGACTCACAAAAAACGAATCACAAATTTACATTCTACTGACTTTAAGCCTTCTCCGGCTAACATTTTGTGGTGCATAACTCAGGACTCTTGGTGTGGCGCTGCAGTATCAGCAATGGGCTGCGAACCACAAGGTTGGCAGTTCAAATCCACCACCTGCTCCTTGGATCTGCTGCCATAAAGATTTATGGTCTCAGAAACCGTATGGAACAGTTTTACTCTGCCCTTTAGGGTTCTTTTGAGTCTGAATGTACTCAATGACAGTGGGGCATGGTGGCAACAGACCAGTGCCTAACATACAATTGACAATACATAGATATTTTTGAATTAATTAAAATAAATATATTAATTTTCTTTTTCTTCAACTTCTAAAAGGGGGCAACTAAGACCTATGAAGTAGTTTCTATTTTTAACACAGATGACAATAACATGAAGTTAAATTTTTCACATGGACATTTTAGTTTATTCACACTATCAAACACAAACTGTTTTTATGTACCTCTAATTGACACTTACTGGCTGGAACAATGAACTCTCCATGTAACTCATAGGTCATGAGAGGCTCCGGGAGACTCCTATATGAAAAAGACAGCAAAGAATTACTAAATAGATCCAAACAGGCCATCTCAGTATAGGATTATTTTTTACAGAAGTATAGTAAATATATTGCATATTCTTTGTTGTTGCTGTTGTCAGGTGCCATCGAGTTGGAACCGACTCATAGCGACCCCATGCACAGCAGAACGAAACAATGTCCATTCCTGGGCCAACCTCACTACTGCTGTCACACTTGACACCACCAGTGATGCCACCTGGTGGATCCATCTCGTTGGGGGTCTTTCTGTTTTTCTCTGACCCTCCATCTTACCCAGCATGACATCCTTCTCCAGCGACTGTTCTCTCCTGACAATA
>NW_006408673.1:1151907-1174767 GCF_000296735.1 Chrysochloris asiatica | reverse complement strand
CAACTGTGCCAATTCTAACCATCAGTCATTGTTGTTTCCCTGTGCAGCAGATTTGCCCAATGCAATACGTCGTCTGATCTCTTGACTGCTGCTTCCACGAGTGTTGACAGTTGATCCAAGAAGAATGAAGTCCTTGACAACTTCAATCTTTTCTCCGTTGATAAGAACGTTGTTATTGGTCTTAAGCTAATGTGAAAAACTTCCCTTGGGAATAACCTTCATATATTAAAAGGTACATATAGTGCTACAGGATCAGTACTGAACTTTGAACCACAAGGTTGGCAGTTCAAACCTACTAGCTGCTCCTTGGACATAGCTTGCAATGAGTCAGAACCGATTTGACAACACTTAACAACAATAACATTCATACCACACACTATCAAAGACTCAGCAGCCACAAGCCCTTTCAAGATCTAAACATACAGTATTTCATATCTAATCATGGAAAATACCTTTACAAACATCTGGTTTTATATATGAAACTTCCTCCCAAACATTAACATTCCTTCCAAACACATATCCATATACCTTTAAAAGATATTAATTGAAGATGACACAAACACAGAGAAAACTTAAACTCTTATGTCTATTTTTCGCTTACGTCCTTAAAACAACAAAAGAGCGTTGCTGTTGCTAAGTGCTGTTGAGTCAGTTCTGACTCATATCAACTCTATTGTATAGGGATTCCGAGGAACCTGGGCGAGTTTGAACAGCCAACCTCATGGTTCATACCAACCTTACAGTCCAGTGCTTATTGTACAGTCTCACTAGGATGCCGAAAGAGAAATGTGCCATAAAATTAATGAAAACATGAAAAGTACAAATCTGCTTTTCATGCAAATTTTTTTTTTTTTAAATCTGCTTTTTTTTTGCAAAAGTAGGCAAATCTGCTACACAATACCTTTTTAAAGTGTTGAAGAGTAAAGATGTCAGCTTGAGGACTAAGGTGTGCCTGACACAAGCCATGGTATTTTCAATTACCGCATATGTATGTGGAAGTTGGACAGTGAATCAGGAAAACCATAGAAGAATTGATGCTTTTAAGTTATGGTGTTGGAGGAGAATACTGAAAGCGCCATGAGCTGCCAAAAGAACCAACAGATCTGTGTTGGAAGAAGTGTAGTCAGAGTGTTCCTTGGAGGCCAGGATGGCTAAACTTTCTCTCTCATACTTCGGACATACTGTCAGGAGGGACCAATCACTGGAGAAGGATATCATGTTTGCTAAAGTGGAGGGTCAGAGAAAAACAGGAAGACCCCAGCGAGATGGTTGGCAATATAGCAGCATCAATGGGATCAAGCATGGCAACAGTTGTGAGGTTGGCCCAGGACCGGGCAGTGTTTCGTTCTGTTGTACATAGGGTCGCTGTGAGTCAGTACCAACTCAATGGCACCTAACAACAACAATTCAATAAGTTAGATTAAATAGACAAATTTCTTGACACAAACTGTCAAAGCTCACTCATGAAAGAATTAGACTACTGGTATGTTATTGAAGAATTAAAGTCATATACCTATTAAAGAAGTTGATAGTCTCAATAGACAATTTGGTAGAGAAAATACAGTGTTTCCCAGAAATGGTGTATGAATTACTGGACATCCATATGTAAAAATGTAGTCCTACCCATATGTTACACCTTTTAAAAACTTAATTGAAAAATGTCAATAAATTAAAGTATTAAATCTAAAATTATAAAGCTTCTAGAAGAAAACCTTTGACCTTGGTTTAGGCAGAGATTTCTTGATACAATATCAAAAGTACAATTAAATCATCAAAATTTTACATTTCTTCTCTTTGAAAGACATTATTAAGAGAATGAAAAGATAAACCAGGCAGAGAAAACATCTGCAAAGCAGATGAGGGTAAGTCACACAAGTTCACCACTAAGCTTCCAGTTCATACATGCACAGCTTTAGTCCAAATCAAATGTGTTAAAAGCATGTCTCTTTGATCTGAGGATGGCTGTAGACAAGTTCTCTCAGTAATACACTTGTCTCCGTCTCATTAAGGGCCCTTCAAAAATGGTCTCATAAAAACTGTGACTTCTAAGGGGATTTGCTGGGTCAGAGAGACCAGCTCAGAAAACCATTTTTTGGGCATTCCATACGGTAATCTTGATAGATTTTGTCAAAGGATGCAGGGCAATCACAATATACATCAAGGAACAATAGCTTCACATTTTGAGATTTCTGCTTAATAAAGGCTTCTGTGATTTTCTACCAATACTTTTTTACTTATTATTGTAAAAATGAGAAAGGATTTGTATCCAGAATATATAAAGAATACTCAGAATATAATTTTTTAAAACTAACTAAAATACAGTTGTTGTTTTTACTGTAAGCAAAAGACATGAATCGACATTTCACTGAAGAAGCTACACAGATGATAAATAATCACATGAGAAATTGTTCAACATCTCTAGTCACTGTTGTTGTTAGGTGCCATCAAGTTGGCTCCGACTCACAACGACCATATACAAAACAGAACGAAACCCTGCCCAGTTCTGCAACATGCTCATAACTAGTGCTATGCTTGAAGCCATTGCTGTTGCAACTGTGCCAATTTTAACCATCAGTCATTGTTGTTAAATGCCATTGAATTGGTTTCAACTCACAGTGACTCTACATGGGGTTTTCAGGGAGTAGCTGGTGGGTTTGAACTGCTGACCTTGTGGCTAGCAGTCCAGTGCTTATCCTGCAGCACCACACCAGGACTCCCATCAATCATTAGGGAAACATAAAGAAAATGTACAATGAGATAGCACCACACCCCTACTAGTGAGACCAAAATGAAAAAGACCGATATATCACATGTGGACAAGAATGTAGAGGAAACAGAATTCCTGTACATTGCTAATGGGACTGTATAAGGATAAAACTACTCTAGAAACGACATAGCAGTATCCCAAAATGTTAAACATGTACTGGTCAAATGAGCCAGTAATTCCATTCCTAGGTATTTACCCAAAAGAAATAAAATCACTATTGTTGTTGAGTTGGTTCTGACTCATAGCGACCCTGTAAATGGTTTCCAAGAATAAGCTGTTGGGTTTGAACTGCCAATCCTGGGATTCACAGTCCAGTGCTGATCCTACAGTGCCACACCGGACTCCCCTTTCAAATACTTATATACACTAATGATTTTAGCAACTTCATTTGCAATAGTCAAAACCTACAAACAGCACAAATAACCCACAGTCAGTTTATGTTGTTGTTGTTAAGTGCCATCAAGTCGGTTTCAACTCATAGAGACCCTGTATAGGGTTTCCAAGGAACAGTAAATAGATATTAAAAACCTGGTATGATCATACAAAAGAAAACTAGTTAGTAATAAAAAAAAAAAAAAGAACTACTGGTACATGTTAGAACATGGATGAATCTCAAATAAATTACACAGAAGTGAAAGATTACAGAACACATACTTTCTATGATTCCATTTATATGAAATTCTAGGAAATGCAAATTAAATGTACAGAGACAGAAAGCAGATCAACAGTTGCCTAGGGAATCCAGTGAAAAGGGAGGGGCAAAAGGAAAGGATTACAATGGGACACAAAGAAACTTGCTGGGAAGAGGGATGTGTGTACTATCTTGATTGTGGTGGTAGTTTCACACGGGTATATATATCTGTCAAAACTTACAAAATGTATACCTTAAATATGTGCAGTTTGTTGTATTGCCAATTCTATTTCAGTAAAAATGTATACAAAAATATGTTTGCTCACTGTATACAACTTAGGATGCTGTAGTACATACCCAGCCCTGGGAGCAAAGTGGTTAAACGCTCCGCCGATACCTACAACATCAGCAGGCCAATCCACCACTTACTCCACAAGAGAAAAATGTTGCAGTTTGCTTCTGTAAAGATTGTGGCTGTTAGGTGGTGTCAAGTTGGTTCTGACTTACAGTGACCCTAGGCACAACAAAGCAAAACACTGCCTGATCCTGTGCCATCTTCACAATTGTTACGTTTGAGAGACCATCACTGCTATCACTGTGGCCATCCATCTCCTTTAGGGTCTTCCATAAAGACTGTTGTTTGTAAGTGCTGTTGAGTCAGTTCCTACTCATAGCAACCCTGGATAGGGTTTTCGAGGAGCAGCTGGTGAATTTGAACCACCGACCTTGTGGTCCAGTGGATTAACCTACAGTGCCACACCAGGACTACTCCATAAAGATTGTAGTTGTTAGGTGCCATTGAGTCAGTACCGACTCATAGCGACCCTCTGCACACCAGAACGAAACACTGCCTGGTCCTGAGCCCACCTCACAATCGTTGCTACACCAGAGCCCATGGCTGCCGCCACTGTGCCAATCAATTTTGTTGGGGGTCTTCCTCTTTTTCTCTGACCCTCCGCTTTACCAAACACGATACTGTTCTCCAGGACTGGTCGCTCCTGATAATGTCTGAAGTATGAGAGACAAAGTTTGGCCATCCTGGCCTCCAAGGAGCACTCTGACTGCACTTCTTCCAAAACAGATCTATTGGTTCTTTTGGCAGCCCGTGGTACTTTCAATATTGTCCTCCAACACCATAACTCAAAAGCATCAATTCTTCTATGGTCTTCCTCATTCACTATCCAGCTTCCACATGCATATGAGGTTACTGAAAAAAAAAACCATGGCTTGGGTCATGCTCACTTTAGTCTTCAAACTGACATTTTTGCTCTTCAACACTTTTAAGAGGTCTTGTGTAGCAGATTGGTCTAATGCAATACATCATTTGATTTTTTTTGACTGCTGCTTCCATGACTGTTGATGGCCGACACAAGCAAAATTAAGTCTTTGACAACTTCAATCTTTTCTCTATTTATATGGATGTTGTTTATAGTTCCAATGGTGAAGATTTTTGTTTTCTTTACACTGAGATGCAATCCATACTGATGGCTGTGGTCTTTGATCTTTATTAGTAAGTATTTTAAGTCTTCTTCATTTTCAGCAAACAAGGCTGTATCATCTGCATATCGCAGGTTGTTAATGAGTCTTCCTCCAATCCTGATGCAACATTTTTCTTCATTGTAATACAGCTTTTGGGACTATATGCTCAGCATACAGACTGAATAATTATGGTGAAATGATACAACCCTGGTGTATACCTTTCCTAATTTTAAGCCATTTAGTGTTCCCTTGTTTTGTTCAAACAACTGCCTCTTGGTCCATGTACAGATTCTTCATGAGCACATTTAAGTTTTCCGGGAATATTCATAGCTTGCCATGTTGTCCATAGCTTGTCAGGATCCACACAATCAAAAGTCTTTGCATAGTCAATAAGGTACAGGTAAGTGTCTTGCTGGTAGTCTGTGTTTTCAGCTAAGATCTATCTGACATCAGCAATGATATCCTTGGTTCCACGTCCTCTTCTGAATCCAGCTTTAACTTCTGGAAGTTCTCTGTCAATGTATGGTTTCAGCCATTTTTATATTATTCTAGTAAGACTTTATTCACATGGGATATCAATGATATTGTCCAATGATTTCTGCATTCCGTCGGGTCATCTCGCTTTGGAATGGGCACAGTACTGTCTTGGAAACCCTATGGGGCATTTCTACTCTGCACTATAGGATCGCAGAGCAATGACTTTTGTTTACAAGGTTAGGATATTTAAGTGTTTCTCTCCATAATATTATTAATGCCCTGGCCAATGAGGTGGCTGAGTTATCTGCAGTGAGATGAATTCAAAGGCAAGGATTTCAATAGTGAGAAAGAATGCTGCAGTATCATGTTGGATATGGAAGAGTTTTGGATTCCAATCAGACAATGTGGCTCCAGATGCCAACTCCTATACTGAAAGAAATATACTTGCTTGGGTCATTGCTCTGGGGCCCAGACGTTGTTGTTGTTGTTAAGTGCTGACAAGTCTATTCTGACCAATAGTGATGCTGTACAGAGTTTCCAAGGAGCAGCTGGTGGGTTTGAACTGCCGACCTTGTGGTTTGCAGTCCAGTGTAGATCCTACAGTGAAACACCAGGAGTCCAGATGGAGGTAAATAAAAAACTGTTTTCTCCCATGTGTTGTTTCATCAGAGAAAGTGTCAATTAAATTCTAATTACTACATTTCAGGTGCTAAAAATAACATAGGGGAAAAGAAGAGCAGCCTAAGTTTCAAATCTCTCAAGGCATCTGCCATCTTATGATAATCATTTTATCACATTATCACTTATGATAATTCTACTTTATCACAAAGTTCACAAAGTAGAATTCAATAGGATGAAGCAATGGAATGAGAGAAAAAGTCAGGGGAATAAAAACACTAACAACAACACACAGGAACAGGAATGATCGCTTTAAGTGTCAAGAACCAAAACGATATAGTACTAAATTATGTACTAAAAGAAAAGATCATTTCGTTTATCAAACCAATTCCTCCTATTAAAAAAAATCCTCAATTTGACTCAGTTTTCTAACCAGAGCTGAGCTGATCCCTTTAACTGTACGAAACATACATTTACCAAACAGTAAAATAGTTTAAAGAAGTCTTATTTATTTTACTTTAAACAGGAAAATACTTTGAAGAACTAAACTAACCAAACCGTACCTCAGAAGAAAGCCCTGGTGACCTGCTTTCAAACAATGAATACCTTGAAAACCTGACAGAACACAATTCTACTTTTCCACACATGAGATCATCATGAATCAGAATCAACTTGTTGATGGCAACAAACAGCAATAACAAAATGGGTTTAAAGCTACCTCCACACAAGGCAGCATCCTTGGTGTTTAAATGATCATAGTTAGTAATTCATTATACTTTTAAATGCCTCATGGATTTTTTTTCTTTCGGGGAACATGAGCTATCCTAGCACTGTAAGATGTTAAGCAGTCTATGCCTGGCCTCTACAAATTAGGTGTCAGTAGAACCTCCTCTCCTCCCTCTCCCTCCATCATGGCAACCAAAACTGTCTCTAAGCATTGCCAAACACCCCCAGGGGGACAAAAATCAACTCCAGTTGAAACTGCTGAGTGACAGCCACAGATTTAGATGTTATAGATACTATAATGAAGATGCACAACACACCTTGTCTCAGGAAGTTTACATTCTAAACCTAGATTGATGGTTACTAAGATTCATCTTTACCATAACCATCATCTAAACCACTTAATGACTACTGTTGTTATGTGCCGTTGAATTGATTCTGACTCACAACAACTCTTTATAGGGTTTCCAAGGAGCAGCTGGTGAATTTGAACCACTGATCTCGCAGTTCAAACCAACCGTGCAGGCCAGTGCTTATCCTACAGTGCTACCCCAGCACTCCAATTCGCCTTTAGACCACCATTTTTTTGTGTGTATGAAACAAACAAAAATCATACAATCATTGAGCCACTGAATGTTGAAAGTCAAAGACATAGTTAGATGATCTGGGTTAGCCCTTTATTTTACAAATAAGGAAACCAAGGCCCAAACACATGAAGTAAAGCTCAGTGCTCCTGACTGTTGGTCTGTAACAGGTATCAGTTTGTTTTTAGTGGACATATTCTTGAATTCCAGTTGCTTAGAAAAATCCTGGGGAAGATAATGCAGAAGACTATGACATTCTCACTCTCAATATATTTCCCACAATCCAATCTATTGTCTTCGAGTTGATTCCAACTCATAATATTTAAACATACTGAAAATACTGAGATGCTAAAAAGGAGGAGAGGATGTCCTTTTCTCTTGGATGCTTAGAGTCAGGGTTAAATCTTTCATTTAACTTTTATGTGGTGTCTTCTCTTTACCTCATCAAATGAAGGGTGGTGTGAAGTGAGCCACCAGCTAAAGAAATGGTAATCAGAGCATAATTTCAGAATGAATTTGTTCAAATAAGGCAGGGTCTACAGGCGAATGTGTCCAATTTGATCTGTTAAAGTTATCTCATTATGGACTAAAGATAATAATACTGTATTTAATAGCTGTGTAAGGAAAAAAGAACATTAAAAACCATGATTAAAAACCAAACCAAACAAAAAATATATATTGCCTTTGAGTCAATTGCAACTTGCAGCAACCCCGTAGGACAGAATAGAACAGCACCTTAGGGTTTCTGAGACTGTAAACCTTTATGGGAGCAGACAAGTGTCATCTTTCTCCCGTAGAGGGGATGGTGGGTTTGAACTGCTGAACTTGCAGCCCAAGGGTTAACCCATAGTACCACCAGGTCTCTTGGGATTAAAACAATTTTAATGAAATGTTTGTTAAGTGCTGTTGAGTCCATTTTAACTCATAGCAACCCTGTATAGGATTTCCCAGGAGTGGCTAGTGAAAGTTTCAATCACCAGCCTCAGAGTGAGCAGTCCAGTGCTTATCCTACAGCGCCACATACATACCTAAACCTGTTGATACATTTTAATATCAAAGTGGTAAACCAGAGAATACAAGCCTCCTGATATGATACAATAGAATAAACACATCACCACTTTGATGCATTCTTGAAAAAACAGCAGGGAAACAAACTACTAATTTTGTTAAGATATAATCATTGTATTCATCTTTTTCTTAAGTGTTTCATATTTCTGTAGATATATACTCAAGTATTTGTGGGTGTGGCAATATGCCATTTAAAAATATTACCCCAAAAAAGTGGCCAGGTAAAGGGACAGATGAAGAAAGGGTAGAATACTGGTAACTGATGAATTTGAATAATGGAACCGTAAGTATTTGTTGCACTCTTGTTTCTGACTTTCTATACTTGAAATTTGTCATAACGGTTTGGGTTTTTTTTAATATAGAATATGAAACACATGTAAGTTTATTTCAGTGTTCTCACTGGAACCCAAATAACATTTACTTGAAATAGAATACTACATATTGGTTCAAAAGGCTTGACCGTGGGAATGTACTGCCACATATTTGCCATGCAAAAGTCAAAGACTCCAACAGAACCACAGAGTAGGAATTACAACCATTATTTTCTTTTCCAGTCTTGTACTCACTTTAAAAAAATGTTTTTCCTTTCTATATACTTATTCTTTATCTAACCCCAAACTTTTTCTCATTAATATCTGTATTTATTTTTAATAGAGTGATCATCCACAAAAATGCTGAGGCTTTTCTATCTCTAGTCCTAGATGTTTTCTATAACGAATTCAAAACTAAAATTTATTATCTTACAAGTTCTTCTTCTTCTCAAATAGCCTTCCATTTGGTATATTATTACTCTAAGTCTCTGAATTTAACTCTTGGTGTGGTGCTGAAGGATCAGCACTGGACTGCGAACCACAAGATCGGCAGTTCAAACCCATCATCTGCTCCTTGGAAACCCTATACAGGGTCGCTTTGTATTGGAACCGACACAACAGCACTTAACAACAACAAACTTCAAAACAAAACAAAAAAACAACCTTTACTTTTAGCCTAAAATTGAATCAAAGATTGTATGGAATTCAATTAACATCTTTTTTCTCATTGTTTCATAGAATTTAGTCTCTAAAACTCATGTGTATAATAGACATCAATGTTAAGACCCAAGTCTATATCAAAGTCAACAAAGGTATGCTGCAATTTACCTAAACATTAGTGTTTACCACTAGCTACACCTCACTTTCAGGGGCACAATTAAACATCTCATTTTCCTCTTTTTATAGGCCTCAACTTAAACATTGATACTTGAGAACAGAGTTGGCATCTCTACTACATTAACTACTACACAGTCTAGTAATTTTGTCAGTTTCTAAGAAGTGGCTTACCTCAAATACTGCTTGAGAGCACTTGTTATTGTCTTCACCTCCCAATCAATGGAATTCTCCAAGTCCACCTCATTGCATGTTTTCACATCTAATGAGCAAGCAAGAATGAAAAAATTATTAAAACTCTGAACATTCAAAGGCCCTCTAACTAGCTCATAAAGCTCTCATTTTCAGATGACTAACGTACAAATAATTAATCCTAAACTTTCCTACTACTAGAAGCTATGTGCTATTATTAGACAATTCTAGAGTCCTGGCATGGCACCGTGGGATAATGCACTGGACCACAAGGTCAGTGGTTCAAACTCACCAGCCACTCCTTGGAAACCCTATACAATGTCTCTAGGAGTCAGAACCAACTCGATGGCACTTAGCAACTATAACAAATGTTTCAGAAAAATAACAAACGTTTCAGAAAATCTCTAATAGAGATCAAAGCAAAAGAACAAACACTGAGCTTCAGGGAGGGAAAGTTTAACATACTGCAACCTTTCAAACCCCACAACTGAATTCATGCATAGCTGCTGTAAACATCACCATTATAAAGCCCACTGCCATTGCTTTGATTCCAACTCACAGTGACCCTACTTAGTGGTCCTGAGGCTGCAAGTCTTTACATGAGTAGAGCATCATCTGTCTCTCTCTGGGTCACAGATACATTGAAGCTGCTAACCTTGTGGTTGGCACTCCTATAGCACCACCACGGTTCCTTAGTATTACAGGTATTATTATTAAAAATATATATTCAGTATTCATGACAGAGAGCATGTGGCATTTTCAGCGTTACTGTGTATTTTCGCTTGTTTTAGGTGTTGTTATTGACAGGGGAAATAGAGCCAACACCATTAACGATGCAACGGTTATTAGAATATCAACACATTAGTGGGAGAAAAGTGATAATAAGTTTGATCCCACACTTGTACTTCTAAGATTTGTATTCAAAATATTCCCTTTATGAAGATTAGAACAGAAATATGATGACATATAAAACATTTACAGGGTTATCTATGGGTAACCTTTCCCATTAACATTACAGTTCATATACTCATCCAGGAAATACTTATCAGAAACCTGTGTATAAAACGTCTAATGTTCATTCTAAATTAAATTGGCTTTTTTTATCTTAAAGCATGTTAATGACATGTTTCTTCTGGTTGTCTTTTCAAACAGCTGGAGAGCTCTAAAAAAAAAAAAAAAGGCGGGTGTGCCCCCCCCCCCCAAAAAAAAAGTAGAGGGTAGGGGTGGTAGCAAAAGAGGTAATCAGTTCTAGAGAGGAAAAATGAACCCTCATTGAAATAAATGTGTTTGGGAAAGGCAAACACTCTGTATGGTGGTGGCATCTTTGATATTTAATGGGACAACTAGACACAGCTTGAAGTCCTGGTATGGCGCTGTGGGTTATTACGCTGGGCTGCAAAGTCAGTTTGAACCACAAGGCCGGCGGTCCAAGCTCACCAGCCATTCCTTGGAAACCCTATACAGGGTCATTATGAATTGGAACTGACTCCACAGCACTTAACAACAACAACAACAAGACACAGCTATGATATGGCAACAGGGAAATGTATAGGGCTAGGCTTAAATCCTTGCACCAACCCTAAGCAGGCATGCCAACCCAGGCAAGTAAGTTCCAACCTATCTGAGCATAGTTTCCGTCTGAGAAATGGCAATGATGTGAATGCTCTCACAGAAATATTGAGAGTATCAAAACAAATCAGGAATGAATACAGATTTTCTTAAATGATTAAACAGAGCCATTAGTGCTACCAATTCACTACAATGTGTAAAGAGTCACTGTTGGCATATACTCAAAGGAAGGACACAGTAAATGGGTTATGGTGAATGACTGTTGTTAAGTGCCATTCAGTAAGTTCCGACTCATAGTGACCCTAAGATGGGCTGCTGAGTTTGAACCATCCACCTTGCAGTTCAAACCAACCTACAGTCCAGTGCATCCTACAGAGTCACACCAGGACTCCATGATGAATATCATGAATTAAATCGTGTGCCTCCCCTCCAACTCCTATACTTGCAGATATAATCTTGTTCAAAAGCAAGGCTTCCTTTGTTATGTTAATTCAATCATATTTGTATAGGGTAGAGATATGCACCAATAAATCAAGGAAATGCCAAGAGCAACCTATAAGGAAGGAATTGACAAAGCAAACTCTACAACTGTGAAAAAAATTCATTTCTGTTCTTTAAAGTCATCCATCTGTGCTATTTCTATTACAGCAGCTGAATGAAACTGAGACAGCTATCAAAGAATCAATAAAAATGAGCTGCTTGTCTATAGTCCTATCACACAAAGGAGTCCTGCAGGATACGCTGTTAGTCACTGGGGAGAAAGATGAAGCTTTCTGCTCCCCTAAAGATTTACAGCTCAGAAACCCTATGAATCGCTATGAATCAGAATTGACTTGAAGGCATTGGGACTGGTTGGCTGGCTGGGTCATATAAAAGAGAAAACAAGACATTCATGAAAAACTCATTAGGTCTCTCTAACTCCAGACGGATATTTTAACTTAGATCCCCAAACACAAGGTCCTCTATTTTTTTTTTTTCCCTCTTATGGTATATTTCTGTGCACAGAGAAGGAAACATCTTTTTAGTTTCTCCTTTTTAAATGCACTAAAAAGAAAAGCCTGTCAAAATGGGACCACCACATTTAGTCATGCACGCTACTTAAAAGTTTAAGGGTTGGGCATGAGTAAGGACAAATGACAACTCCATACTATTCTCAAACTCTTTGAAAATAACGTAAAACAGGAAGTGATGGTTATTTTACAGCCATAACTTCATACAGATGAAGTCAATTACTCAAAGGTCTGGAGACTTTTTAGAGCACTTCAACATTTCATGGCTACAGCAACTGACAGCAATGTGCAATAAACTACAACAATGGCAATTGACACTGATTACATTTTGATCAGTTCCTACAATTCAGAACTCATTTGTTACAGAGCTTGTCAGACAAACCACAGATACATTCAAAAAATCAAATTAAGCACCCTGATTAAAGGTGCAATCCTTTATAACTAGGACTAAATAATTCTGTTCTAAAGGCTTTGCCAACCAATTACTTCTGTAACTGAATATTCTCTCTCTCATTAAATCAATTATTTAAATCCCATTTTAAAATACAAGACAGATAACATTTTCAATCAACTGGCTACCAGCAAATCACCATTTTAAAATCCAAGAGGGTTTCTAAAGGAAATCTTTTATTTTCAATTCTCTACCAAATTATCATTTTGTATTTTGAGAACCATATTCTCTCTATGGAAAAATAAGCCATCTTTCTGACTTCATGGAATAAAAAGCAGCTGTCACATCAGAAGTTAATGACTACATAGTGTCTATGTTTTAATCCCCTATTAAATTTTCACTGTTTTCAAATAACTCAATCATCCCGAGCAGTCCTTTACAATCAGTGGATGCACTGGGACTAGGTAGAATTTGTTAATAATTTATTAGGGATTCAAACGTGGGAGCTTTCATTTAGGATATAAGTTCTATCGTGCATGAGAGAGATATTTAACTTTCTCTCTTACAAATGAACAACCATCAGCTGTGGATTAAAAATCTAAAACTAACATGCAAAGACTCAGATAAGAGTTATTTATTTGGATGAATGTTATTTATTTGGAAGCCAGGATAGCAAGACTTCGTCTCTCATACTTCATACATATTGTTAGGCGGGAACAGTCCCTAGAGAAGGATATCATGGCAGATAAAGTGGAAGGTCAGTGAAAAAGAGGAAGACTCCCAACAAGATGGATTGGTACAGTGGCGGCAGCAATGGGCTCAAGCTTAACAGTGATGATGAGGATGGGTAGGATTGAGCAGTGTTTCGTTCTGTGGTGTATAAGGTTGCTGTGAGTTGAAACTGATTTGAAGGCATCTAACAATAAGAGCCATCAGCGGCTCATTTTTTGGAACTGTACATGTTTGACCTAACTTAAATGCAAGGTGCTATTTTTTGCAGCTCACTAATACCCTACACTGACTTAGGTTACTTTGCTTTTTTCTCCCATCTTTGTGACAAGACCCCCAAAACAATCCCACTGCCATCGAGTTGATCCTGAGCATAGCAACCCTATATAGGGTTTCCCAAACTGTAAATCTCTACAGGAGCATACAAATTCATGTTTCTCCCTTGGGGCAGCTGGTGGGTTTGAACCACCCACCTGGTGGTTAGAAGACCACTACCTAAGCTACAGAATGCCACCAGGGCTCCTTAAGTAATATTATGAAATAAAACACTTAAAAAATTATGGTTTTTATTTCTTCTTTTCTATGGCTTTGTGTCTAAAAATAGATAAAATCATGCAACCCTTTCTACAAATTAGATTTAGAAAAAACAGCTAAATTCACCATGCCACACAAGTTACTGCCACATTTTCTCACACCTCCTCCTGCCCTACTCTGATATTTTCATTCTAAAGGGAGGGAGAGGAAGGAATAAATGACAATTGTAACTCATATCAGTTCTAATCTACCATCAGGACTATAATTAGTCTTTCACATTCTCACCTCATTTACTACAAAACCATGACTCAACCAAAGACACCTGATCTGATACTGCTCCCTGCCTTCTCCAACTACCTCCTGTTTCTATTTAAAAAAACGATCTTGCCAGACTGTGTGTGACCTCTGTTAGAAACAGAAAAGGGGAAGCAAAGGAAGACGATGTGTGAATGAAAGGAAGGCACTTGCTCACATTAGGCACCTTCTTTGAAGAATTTAAGAAGCTTTGGCCCAAAGAATGAAGGGCTAGAGGTCTCCTGGAAATTGAACAGCCTACTGTTGCCTTCGGAGTCCTGGTATGGTACTGTGTGTTAATGCGCCAGACGGCAAAGCCGTTTGAACTGCAAGGTCGGCGGTTCAAGCTCACCAGCTGCTCCTCGGAACCCCGATACGGGGTCACTATGGGTCAGAATCGACTCGACGGCACACAACAACAACAATAACTGCTGCCTTCAGTCCCCAGGGTGAAGGGCCACTCAGAAAGGAAGCAACTCAACACCACTCCCTAACTTGACCCAGATGAGTTTAAAGACTTCACTACTTAGAGAATTTTCTATAGCCAGCTGCCATTATTTATTTCATACTGATAATGAGGGGAGGGGGAATAGGGTGGGAGCAGAAAGAAGGGTTAAAAGAATGAAAAAATATTTTCGCTATTTTAATTTAGTTTAATGTAAGAATAAAGAGGTTAAAAATTCACCAAGAAAGATGGTAAATGAAGAAAACATTCACGAGATTAAACATTTCCCCTTCTGAAATCATCATATGCTTTTTACACATGAGTACCAAGAACCTTTTAAGAACACTTAAAAGATTTGACAGTATAGAAACATTTTATGTAAAAGTGTCAGTAATAATTTATAAAAAAAAACAAAAAAAAAACAACAAGGTAAGTTAATGAACTTTCAAGAATTAAACAAAAAAAAAATTTTAAGAACGAAGTAAAAATATGATAGTTTTCATGAAGAGAAAAAATAGCTTTGAACTTTTTCTCAGATACTCACAAATCGTATTTTTTTTTAAATTTCTACAGAGGAAATTCATTACAAACAAAACGTTCTTTGGAAAAACCCAAATTTGAAATAAACATTACCTGGATGAGTAATAATTTGAATAAATAATTACCTAGTACTACAAATGTACAAAATCATTGGAATTAACTTATACAGGGGAAATCAAACAGCACTTAACTAGTTTAAATAATGCTAAAATTTTGCCACATTCATTCCATCTCTTTTGCCTCTAAAACATGCAACCTTAAAACAACATAGAGAGGTGGGGGAAATTGGAGAAAGAATATCTGTAAGAGAGTCAGAGTTACAGACTGTAAAATCTTTTTTTTTTTTTGAGGAGGCATACATTATTTTTATTTCAATGCTTAGTATGAAAGAAAAGGAATATTTTAAGCAACCCTATATTGACAAGAAAATAGTAATAATCTTTTTTGTTAAGAGCTAAGTTTGTATTGATAACATTAAAATAACAAGAAAATTTTATTAATGCTAATAAAAATCAGAAGTGTGTGTTACCCATTTAAAATACCTCTAACATTAATTGAGACAGTTTATATGACTTAGCCCTTTGAAATGAACTCCTTACTGAGGAAATAACAATTCAGTATCTTTCCCTTGCGTCAATTTGTAACTTCCTCTGTTTACAGGATGGCATTACTGAAAATGATAGCATTTCCCTTGCCAGCAACCTGAATGAGGCCCTGTCACTCTTGTGCTCATGAAAAGTAAAACAGTTTTCAAGGTCATAAAATTTTGAGGGTTTAGACATTTTAAAACATCTTTCAAATTAAGGACTATCTCAGGACATTTCCCATGTGAGGAGAAAACCACCACCTGAGTTCAGAACACAAAGCACATTGGATTTTATGAGATTAAGAACAAATTTTGGGAAGATTAACACTTCAGGGTGGCCACAGAGACACCCTTGTCTGAACTGTGCTAGAACATGAACAAGAAGATAATAAAAATGATGCCAGGATCCTTATGACCAATTTACAGCCGAAGTGTGCCACTTGGTCAAAGTCTCCCATTCTGATACCAACAGAGTCTTCCAGTTCTAATGATTATAACACCATACTGGAAACGAGAGAAGTGTTTCTAATTTTAAAATTAAGTAAAAGCAGATGCTGTCGTCCCATTAAACTCTTCCAGCTGCTACTGAACTGCTGGCAACCTGAGTCTATTTAATTTGGAGACCACTAATGGTAAAAAGGAAAATCTGACTGCCAAAACTGCACACCCAAGTTAAACCAGAGAGCAAGAAAATGAAAACAGCTCATGAAAGCAAATGTATTCTAATAAGGCTTTCCAACTCATGACGGGCATATATTCTGTAGTTAATAACTTGAAATAAAAAAGGTGGTTGCTTATTAAAACCTTTAATTCAAATATGGCCAACAACCAGTCCTATCTGCAACACGTCCTTTGATTTTATTCATCTGGGTTTATGCTTCCAATAAAGAGTCTTTACTGCAATGCTTTAAGATGCAGACAGGTTTAAGTGCACTGACGGCATACCTGAGGGCATTGTTAATATTGATTAATTAAAGTGAGATATCAAAGAAATTAATATTTAGCAAGGTCATAATGACAGATGGATTTGACACATAGGCCCTCCAGCCTGATGAGTTATCATCACTCCTCAAGAGGCAGCCTGCTTTGGGGTGAGGGAGGAAGGAGGGAAACGGAATGCCTTACAGGTGGCACTGAACTGACAGCAGTGTGTAATGTAAAAGCGCTTTGTCATCCACATAATGTCTGGGGTAATAAAATGAATTCACTTTCTGGCTTCCTATGGTCTGCAATGCCAAAGAACACTGTGTTATCAGCACAGATGGAGTATGCATGGTTCTGGAGAAGAGCCTGGTGCACACTACAAATAAGCCACTCTGAATACCAATGAATCCCTGAGAATCAGACCCTTCCTGTCATGACAGTTCTGGAAGCGCTATAAAGATGAGTGAGTCCCACTGGTCTTGTCCAACCGAATGTACTGTGAGGACTCTGGACAAATCCCAAAGGCCTGGCTGTTGCTTTCCTGGGAGAAATAAGCAAGGGAAGATGTTCACCTAGGAGTGGCATTTGTCTTAAACTTTCTTAGTTAAGTGAAGAAGTAATGGAAAATTAGTGCTGATGCAAACACACACTCATCCTTCTGAGTCACCTTTCTCTCTCTATTCAGAAGAAAACAGATTCAGGCAGTAAGAAAAGACATGGATTCACTAGTATACTATACATTACGACGAAATACTAAATTGTGACATTAATACATATAAACAATAATGCATGGAAAAATGATTAGAAAAAGAGGCATACCCATCAACATACTCAGAAGTCTCTGGACCTTTGAACTCACCCCCACAACTCTGTACAATCCTTGGTCATTTATACCTATTGGAAGAGACAAAATGTTAGCAAAATACAAGACTGTTTATATTTTCAGACTTGTCACCAACAGCCACATTCAGAATCTTTGCAAACTCACATCTAGCAGCATTCTTGTTGACTATAAAAAATGATGTTTGACAACAGCAAGTGTTTACCAACTTGTTTTCCCAGCATTGTGTTCACGAGTGTGGATGGAAAATAGTATCATAAAAAACGTTGTACATGGGCAAAAAGCAATATGGGTCAACGTTAATGAAATAAGCAAGTTGGATCATACTTTAATACTCATGGACACAGTAAAGTATACACTAATGCGATTTGTAACGACTCATAAAAGTTTACATGCATATTATGTTTACTTGGTGTTGAAATTTTTCTTCGTGATTTTCAGTCTTTTAAAAATAATATGGTAATGATTAGTGCAATCGAAAGAAGTCATGATAATTCTTGAAGACCACAGAAATTCAGTCAAAGCTAAACTGTTTCTTTTTAAGAGCTGGTGCCTGCCTTGTCTAGTAAGGAACTCTGAAACTTCAAATGAGTATCACTGCAACTCTCCATCAAATTGAACCAAATCACTGAGTCATCTCTCTGAAAAGGCCTAAAACAAGTGTGCTCAGTAACCTGATGCTGTCACGTTTATTCCTACTCATGGTGCCCCTATGTGGTACAGGACAGAACTAGTCCCTCTGGGTTGTCTCGACTGTAATCTTTAAGGACGCATATCACAAGCTCTTTTTATTTTTTTATTTTGGCAGTGCCACTAGGTGGGTTTGAACCAGTCATTTAGCAGACAGCTGTTAGCACCATCCAGGGACCTCTGAGAACGATGGATAAGAAATAACACAATTGGAGACTAAACACATAGTCAAACACAACTTAAACAAGGAGACTTTTAAAAGTTCATGGAAAAATGGGATTAACAGATAGAGGAATCTTTCCATGAACTTTATGAAGCCGCCTCATATACACATGGAGTCCTGGTGTGGTGCTGTAGGATAAGCAGTGGGCTGCTAACTTCAAGGTCTGTAGTTCAAACCCACCAGTAGCTCCCCAGAAACCCCATACAAGGTCTCTATGAATTGGAACCAACTGATGACACTTAACAATACTGTTGTTGTTGTTATGTGCCGTGGAGTCGGTTCCAACGCATAGCGACCCTGTCAGGGTTTCCGAGGCTGTAAATCTTTACTGGAGCAGAAGGTCTTATCTTTCTCCCATGGAACAGCTGCTAGTTTCGAACTGCTGACTTTGTGGTTCACAGCTCGATTCATAACCACTACGCTACCAGAGGTCCTTCTTAACAACATATATATGTGTTAAACAAATGAGCTTCTTTGAATTCTGACTTGAACAAATCAACTGTAAAAGAAAAATCTGAGGCAATCAAGAAATGTAGAGTGTGGCATTAAAGTTATATAAGAAAATATCCATATTTTTTAAAGTTGCATACTGAAAAGTGTAGCTATCTTAAATATTTTTTATGAGGGAGGAAGGAACAGATGAAGCAAATGTGGCAAGATCTTGATCTCTGTTGTATCTAAGTGGTAAAATATGAAAGTTGATTGTACCATTGTCTGATTTTTTATGTCGGAAATTTCTCATAATAAAATAATGACTTTAGAAAACTATGACTTATTATCTTGTCTGGAGAGTTGCAGCTTTCTGGCTATATTTATTTTCTGCACTATGAATGTTAACACTAACAAGAACACAACTAGCTGACAAGGAGATGATGCCTCTAATTCCCAAAGTTTCCAAAACAAAACAACCACCTCCCAAAATAAGGCCAGGGAATTTGCCCAAGGGAGTTTACCTATTTTCCCTTCACTCTCCTGCATGGAGTGATGAAAAGCACACTACACAGAGTCTAAAGGCTAGGCTACAAGTCAGAGCTCAGGCATTCATTAGCTCTGAGACCTAGGGCAAGGCCTGAACCCTCTTTGGTTCTGGATACAGCTTCTGATATCAAGAGCAGCATTATGTCATGATAAGAGGAAATAAGATGACACCATCAATGTGTTCTATATATTGTAACACAATACACCCACCAACACTTTCATGATTCTTTGCAAAATGAGTATTTCTTTTCCTGTTTTATTTTTTATTTTATTTTATCTTTTATTTCATCCTCCTCACTCACATTTTTAAAGCTTACCAAATGTTCTGTTTTTCCTTCTCACTTTCAATTATCTCAAAAGTACCAGAAGGGCAAAGGCTAGCTCCTCAGTTTATACACATCCATTCAGACTTCAGAAGTCTAAAGAACCAATGTATCAGACACACCTAGCTGGCAGGGAATCCTCATTGATTACAATAGAGGGAAAAAGAAGAAAAGGAAAGGAAAGAGCCAAGAAATTTAAAAAATCAAAGGCTTTTCTAGGAGAATAATTCAGTGGACAGCATGAAGAATATAATCAACATCACTGAATTATAGATGTAAAAATTATTGAACTGGTTAATGTTTTGTTGTGTCTATTTTTACCACCATTAAAAAAAAAAACAAAAAAACATGAGAAACCTTTAGAAACTGCTAAAGGAGAAAAGACTGGGCCTTGTTTCTTACTTTTCCTAGAAGCTAAAAGAGCATGTCCAGATATTTTTAAGTACCAGAGATTTTTTGTTTTTTTCTAATACTACTATATACAAAAGGAGCTCTGGTAGTGTAATGATTACGAATCAGGCTGCTAACTTTAGGGTCAGCAGTTCAAAATTACCAGCTGTTCCATGAGAGAAAGATGAGGCTTTCTACTCCCATAAAGATTTATAACCTCGGAAACCCTCTGTATAGGGTCGCTATGAGTTGGAACTGACTCCACGACACATAACCACCACCACTACCACACTATATACAAGAAACTTAAACACTTTGACCTCAGCTGCAGAAGTCATATTTTGCTGGTCAAAACAAACATGACTCCGTGAAAAGAACCTGAAATTCACAAAGGAAGAGAGGTGGATTACCCAGAAAGCAAGGTGGTTGTTAAGTACTGTCCAGTTGGTTCCGACTCATAATGACCCTATCTAGAGTTTATGAGGAGAGGCTGGTGAACTTGAACTGTTGACCTTGCAGCTCAATATGACCTTGCAGTCACAGTGGCAAACCAGGACTCCAGGAAGCAAGGTAAGCATGGTATTATTTACTGATCTACAATGGACAGTTTCACATGCAAACACAATAAACCAGGGTTACCTTGTTTACTGGGTATTCCCATCCCTGCCAAGGAGTATAAATTTGAAACTGATTTTGACTCTATAGGAAGGTGCTGGGGGGAGTTCGAAGAGAGACAGATGCCAGCCATACTTAGAGGCAGAATTTTTGATGTGATGAAAAAAAATGAGAAATGGTTCACTCCAGGTTAGTAAGTAAGCACAAGTAAGTCCATGCTTACCTTACTTATTGTATACTCTGGTGCTGTGAAGTGACATTAGAATGTGACTTGAACAATCATCATGCTATGCAGGTAATTACTATCAGATAATTGATCAAGTACAAATTCATCAACCCGAGAGACGTAGAGGTAATTGCTAATGCATAATGAAAGATGCAAGGAGAAATTAATGCTACTCAACACAGCTTTTACTTCTTCAAAAAAATTTAAAACAAACTTCTTCTAAAAGCAGCTTGGAAATAACAAGTAAGATACATACACTCGAGTCTTACAGGATTTTCTATTTCTTGTTACATTGTTCTTAAAGGCTCCAGGCTAACAGAATGAGAATCCAAACATACATACTTTATGTCTATGAGCACAATCCTACAGAAGGTATCAAATAAGTATGTTTGAAGAATATAAACCAATCAACATTCCATATAGGTAGTTTTTCTTGTATACTTTCCAGCTCTTCCCACTCCAATTTTTCTTTATTGCCAGGGGAAATAACTACTTCTAATCACTGAGTATTAAAATTTTGAAATTATCTTTGACTTCTCCTTTACTGTTACTTTTCAAATTCAGTAAGTCAATTCACTCCTTCTTCACACTTAAGACTAATCTCTACCTCTTCAACAGAGTCTTGAATGATTTGTGCACACAAACAATTTTAAGGCTTCTCTGCAGAGAGAGAGAAAAAAAAAAAAGCCTTGGTGGTATACTCTTCAAGTGTTTGACCTGCCAACCGTGAGGTTGGCAGTTGAACCCTCCAGCCAGTCCACAAGAAAAAGATGTTGCAGTCTGCTACCATTAACATATGTTGTTGTTAAATGCAGCTGTGTGGTTTCTGATCCATTGTGACCCTGTATAGCATTTCTGAGGCTTAAAAAAATCTTTGTGGAAGCAAAAAGCCTCATCGTTCTGCAGAGCAGTTGGTGGGCTCGAACCACTGAACTTTGTGGTTTGCAGTCCAGAGCTTACCCCATAAAGCCACTGTGCTCCTTCCACAAACATCATAGCCTGGGAAATGCTATAGGGCAGTTCTACTGTGTCCTACAGGATGGCTGTAAGTCAGAATTGACTGCAAAAGGTTTTTGGCTCTACAGAAACACCTAAGTCTACTGGAAAAACAACATCTTTTCCCACCTATCATTTACATTTTCAAAACACTTTAAATGTTTAAGGTCTTCCTCCACTCCATCTGAACAAGTTCAAATTCCTCATCCAGCAAAGTACCTAGGATCGTCCTTTAGGAGACCCACCTCAGCCACCTACATCTGTTCCAGAATATTCTCCAAAAAGCAGTCATCTAATCAGAGCACAGCTCACAAATAGCCAAGGTCATACACTCCTCCGTGTCTATGGGTAGGCTGAAGTCTCCTTGGACAGGAACATTCTTTTCCCACCCTCTTCACCCCACCCCGAAAGACACTCGTTTATCAAATGTGTATACATTAAATATGTGCCAGGTTCTATTCTAATTGCCCAAGACTCAACAGTGAGCAAGATCAAGTCCCACCAGACCTTAAAAATCTGATTAAAAACTGCACCTCTTCAGACACCAGTTCAGAGAGAGAGTTCCTGTCCTGTTTCTTAAGAGTGAATGTATAACACTTGAAATTACCTTTTAAAACATGCCACAAACTGTTATCCATCGTTCCTAAAGTTAAAAGTCTGAATGATTGATTTGACATGGGGTTAGTTAAATATTTGTTTTTTCCACTTATTGTGAATATTCATATTTAACTATGTTAAAAGTAATTTCCACACCAAATATATCAGGAGATGTTATATACGCTTTGCATTATCTTCTTTGAAAACATATGTACATATAAATTACAAACTACATTCAGCTTTAGGATTTTCAGATAAAAAATCATGGGCCTATT
>NW_006408673.1:1147048-1149367 GCF_000296735.1 Chrysochloris asiatica | reverse complement strand
CCTAGTGTGGCACTATGGGTTAATGTGCTTGACTGAAAGGTTGGTTAGAACCACAAGGTCAGCATTTCAGGCTCACCAGTCGCTCCTCTGAAACCTTTTGCAGGGCTGCTATGATCAGAACCGACTTGATGACACTTCACAACAACAACAAAATTTATAATCCCATTTGGGAATGGGTGGTCTTTTTATGTAAATGGGCAGGAATAGTATAGGGTATATCTTGAGTTAATTTCTTTAGAGATATAAAAGACATTAAACATGTGAGAAGAGCAGTTGTTGTCAAGTGTTGTTGAGTTGGTTCTGACTCACAGTGGCATTTCCAAGGAGCAGTTGGTGTGTTTCAACCACGATCTTGTGGTTCAAACCAACTTATGGTTCAGTGCTTTATCCCACAACGCCACACTAGGACTCCATGAGAAGAGCAGACGTGGAGTAAAATAGACACCAAGACACATGGAGATCTCCAAGGAACCAGAAAACTGAAGCTAAAAAGCCAAGGACATTCTTTCAGACCCGACAGAGAGAAAAAACCTTGTCTCTGTCATCTGTATTCAGACTCCTAACCTCCTACACAAGGAGTTCTGGTAGCGTAGTGGTTACAAATCGGGCTGCGAACCGCAAGGTCGGCAGTTTGAAACTACCAGCTGTTCCGCGGGAGAAAGATGAGGCATTCTGCTCCCATAAAGGTTTACAGCCTCGGAAACCCTGTACAGGGTCGCTATGAGTCAGAACCGACTCCACGGCACACAGCCATAAACCTCCTACACTGTGAAAAACAAATTGCTAATTGTTAAAGCCATCCACAGATGGTTATTTCTTTTACAGCATCACTAGATAACTGACACACCCAAAATACACAGAAATATTGTTGTTGTTGTTAGGTGTCATCGAGTCGGTACCAACTATACACAACAGTACAAAGCATGCCTGATCCTGCGCCAACCTCACAATAGAAATATTACCTATAGAAAACTTATTTCAAAGTTGGTTGTTGTTTTAACTTAGAATAGGCTGGAGCAGAAAAGATGTTAGGATGATAAGTATAGACGAGGTTTGGACAAAACAGACATTCATAATTAAAAATGAAACACTGGTCTTAGGGGCTCAGGATACAGTCTTACTAGACACCACAGTCTTTTGGCATACAATACCCCACAAAGACAATGTTCTACATCCTACTGTGGTAAAGTAACAAATAGGAGTCTTAATCGCTTATGAGTGGCCATTAAAGATGCAACTATTGGTCTTTCTCTATCTGGAGGAAAAAAGAGTGATGATAATCAAAAGCTCATGTAGACAAGAGGTCCAATGGAGTTCACAACAGACCATGTGAACTTCAGTCTCCATACCATGAGACCAGAGGAACTACATGGTGTCCAGCTACAACTCCCAACTGCTTGGAAAGGGATATTAGTATGTCCTGAATAGAGTGCAAGATAATGTGGAACAAAACTCAGAATCATAAAAGGTTTACTGGTCAGATAGAGACTGGTGAAACCCTGAGATGATGGCCCACAGTCACCCTTCAAGTCTGGAACTGAACTCACCCTTGTGGCTTAATTTTCAACCAAACAATAAGATAGTTCAATAAGGTGAGCAATCATACTAAGCAGGTAGGCACATTCTAGAATAATACACCATTTTTCATCAAAGGGCAGCATTTACTTCAGGACAATGTTCAGAAGCATTAGGAAAGAAGGAATGGAAACAAGAAACATAGGGAAGAAGTATGATAAGTGATGTGACACTGTGGGAATTAAAATCAATGAGATGCAACAACATGTTTATGAATTTTGAATGTAAAATGGATGATCTGTTCTGCAAACCTTCACTCAACTAACAACAAAAAGCTTTAAAAATCCAAGCTAATGTAAAACATTTCAGGAGATCAGGGGTCATTGATAGATATCATTACTGCAACCCTTTAAACTTTTAACAAAAATTTACAATCTGGTCAGAGTATTTATAGGCTCAAAGATTTTTCTTCTTTCAATAAATACGACTGACTCTAATCAGTAGTACAGAGAAGGTAAGTGCTCTCCATTGCAGTGATGAGCAGCTGATGACAGCTGTCCTTGGGTAAAGCAGAAAAGGCAAAACCAATGTGTCTTACGTCCTACCACGTCTCTTCCAATCTCCCAGAATGTTGTCACAGAGCATTATCCACATCTTCCTTGAAGAGAAGGTCAAGAAATGGATATGAATAACAAGGAAGCTGCAAGCCACTGCATAACATAGATGAACCTTGAGGACATTATGCTGAGTGAAATTAGTCAGTCACAAAAAGAGAATTACTGCATAGGACCACTACTGTAAAAG
>NW_006408673.1:1141405-1145268 GCF_000296735.1 Chrysochloris asiatica | reverse complement strand
AAAACTAAAGTTCTCTCATGTAAACTATCATATAATTCATAATAAATAAATAAATAAATAAAAGAAATGGATATGAGTCAAGTTTTATCATCGTCTCTGCCCAGTTGTTTCCCACTCTCTGAACCCAAGTAATGTTACCAGGGCAAGAGTGCAATCTAATGCACACAAGACCTGCACAGACCCACTGAAGGTCAGTGGGCAACGAGAGACTCCTATAAGTGGGCAGGAGAAGTACAAAGAGATAATAGGTCCTGGGACAATAAAGGAATCCTGGCAGCATAGAGGGTTTCATGTTGGGCTGCTAATCTCATGATCGGCAGTTGGAATTAACCAGCTGTGCCATGGGAAAAAGATGAGTCTTCATCCTCCTGTAAAGATTAACAGCTTCAGAAAACCCCTATACAGGGTCACTCTGAGTCAGAACTGACTTGACCGCACACAACAGCAGCAGGGACAATCAAATAATTAGTTGTAAAAGAAAATAAAACGTATGGTAGTTGATACATTCAGCTAAATAATAGAAGTGGAAGCAAATGTTCATGAGACGAGTAAGAGGAAAACAGAACAGGACAAAAGCAGAAGACATACAATAGGTTATTTATAAGAAGGAAAGATAGAAAAGAATATAAAATAACAGAAACAAGTAGAAATAAGATAGGCTAGAAAGTATATATCATTTAATCAGTACTTACTATATTTATAGCAAGTGCTACTTGCGCTCATGGGGAACCTGTACATAGACCAAGAGATAGTCTTTTGAGCAAAACAGGGAATACTGTGTAGTTTAAAATCAGGACAAGTGTCATGAGGGTTACATGTTTTCAACATATGTATTGAATCTGTATGCTGAACAAATAATCCAAGAAACTGGACATTATAAAGAAGAACGTGGCATCATTCACAATTATGATATACAGATGACACAACCTTGCTTGCTGGAAGTAAAAACATCTTGAAACACTTAATGATGAAGATCAAAGAACACATTCTTCAGTATGCATTAAACATCAACATAAAGAAAACAAAAATCCTCACAACTGAACCAATAAGCAAAATCATGATAAATGGAGAGAAGAATGAAGTTGTTAAGGATTTCATTTTACTTGGGTCCACAATCAACAGTCATGGAAACAGCAGTCAAGAAATCAAATGACATTGGGCAATTCTGCTGCAAAGGACCTCTTTAAATTGTTCAAAAGCAATGATGTTACTTTGAGGACTAAGGTATTTTCAACTACTTCGAATGCATGTGAAAGCTGGATGAGGAATAAGGAAGACCAGAGAAGAATTACTGCATTTGAATTATAGAGTTGGCAAAGAATATTGATATACCACGGACTACCAGAAGAATGTACAATTCTGACTTGAAATAAGTACAGCCAAAATGCTTCTTAGAAGACACTGTCTCAGACACTTTGGACATGTTTATCAGGAGGAACCAATCCCTTGAGGAAGGAACATCATGCTTAATAAAGTAGAGCAGCCAAAAAGAGAAAGACCATCAACAATATGGACCGACACAGAGGTTGTAACAGTGTGCTTAAACGTAGCAATGAATGTGAGGATGCTGTACGATGATGTTTAGTTCTGTTGTGTATAGGATCACTGTGAGTGGGAACTGACCCAATGGCACGCTCTATACTAAATTGTCATGTATTCCTAATACTTCACATGGTCTTCAGCACAAGGCATGCAGTTAACTGATGAATTTCATTAAAGGCTAAATAAGTGATGGTTAGAATGATAGTTGGGTTAATCAACAGAAGGAAGAAGAAAAGAATAGAAACAAAAGGTAACTAGACAAAGGAGATGGGTTCAAAGTGGAACATAAACACTTTTAATGATCAACAGCCACAAAAAGGGTATTGAAGCTGTATGATCCACTTCCATGTCTCTATAAACCAATGTTTACTCAGCTCTCATCTTGTCACACTCAGAGTGCTTGGCTTGGAATGAAGTAATTAATGTTTGTGGAGGGACTAAATCATTGACAACAGGGGTAAGGTCATAAATGTTCATGTTCATATTCTCATTCGTGAGATTTGCACCAAAAGTCTGCAACATTGTATTATCAATAAAGCACATGTGTGTGTGTTTGTGTGTGTATATATGTATTTATTTATGTATAAATAACAAGATAGGTTGATATATCACACTAGGTAGGACAGCAAAGACAAATTCCCTTAAGAGCAAGGTTGTGGACAAACATACAATTATAATTTTAAATGACAGCTATAAATATTAGCTAATTAATCCTTTTAAAGATTCTTGGAAATAAGACACATAAAATCATTAGAAGATAAAATAAGTAAAATAATTAGCAAATATTCCGAAGGTTAAGAATAATATGCTATAAGAATGATTCAAAGGCAAATAATAAAGAGACTCCTGAATATTGTTTTAGAAGGTGAGTTACAAAAATTTGATAAAGATTTCTTATGGAGTCCTGGTGTGGTGTTGTAGGATAAGCACTGGACTGCTAACCACAAGGCCAGCAGTTCAAATTCACAAGCAGCTCCTTGGAAACCCTATACAGGATCGCTGTAAGTTGGAACAGACTTGATGGTACTTAACAACAAACAACATATATACTAATTCTTTATGAACATTACATTTAAATAAAGACTTCTGGTGTGGCGCTGTAGGATCAGCACTGGAATGTGAGTCATGGTTGTTCAAACCCACCACCTGCTCCATGGAAACCGAATACAGGGTCGCTGACAGCATTTGACAACAACAATGTTCTATCAGTATACTAAGCATTCCCTGGGCTAGCTGTTGTACTGAGCTACACAAACATTAGTTTACACACAGATACCCTTCAAGTTACTGAGCAATACTTAACATTTTAAGATTCTGTCAAAAAATACATATTTAAATTGAATTGGTTTTAAATATAAGCAGACAGAACCAAAAATAAATGATTTTCTGTGTTTTATTTAAAGGATATAACATTCATCATCATAAATTCAAGATACTTTATTTACATAATTCTAAAACTTTGGAGGAATACATTATTTTTAACACTCACAATGCATTAATACTTCAAAGAGCAGGATAAGACACAAATCCCTAACAGTTAGAAGGTTAACTCTAGCAGTAAGATGAAAAGTTCAAAATGACCTTCAACCTCTGTGGACCTGATTTTCAAAGAAGAAAAACAGAAGCATATAATAGAAATGGAGTCCTGGTGTGGCACTTTAGGAAAAGCACTGAACTACTAACCACAAGTTTGGCAGTTCAAACCCTCAAGCCACTCTTTGGAAACCCTATACAAAGTCGCTATGAGTCTGTGGAATCCTGGTATGGTGCTATAGGATAAAGCACTATACCATAAGGCCAGTTTGAACCACAAGATCAGTGGTTCAAACCCACCAGGCACTCCTTGGAAACTCTATACAGGGTCACTATGAGTCAGAACCGACTTGATGACACTTAACAACTACAGCAAAACCTCAGCTGTTACTTGGCAAGGAACTCAATCTTTCTGGACCTCAGCAACTTCATCTGAATAGTGGAGTTAGTTATGGAATAAGGCTGTTGGGTAAATTACAGAAGAAAATGATTGTAAAACGTTTTCATGAGTCTCACAAATACCAAACACTCATTAAAAACTTATTTGTACCATATAATCAAAACTTAGTGTCAATAAACAAACAATAAATAAGGGGAAATCTGATGCAGACCGTGCAGACCCGGTCAGGAGGTCAAGACCCTGTGTGGGCCCAAGCGTTGTTGACTGTCCAAACCATAGGCTCTGAGGATCAGACTTTAGCCACCTAGTAGACATAGCAAACTGTCCCTCATCTGATTATTCAGTAATGCTTGTTAGTAATCTCATACATGAGCCCTGGATATCCACA
>NW_006408673.1:1130207-1141156 GCF_000296735.1 Chrysochloris asiatica | reverse complement strand
GTGGTGGTGGTATTTATTGTTGTGCAGTCAACTCTGGCTCATGGTGGCAACCTTACAGACAACAGAACAAAACACTGTCCTGCTCTGTCTTTATGACTGTTGGTATGTCTGAGTGTACTGAAGTGACTACTGTGTAGTGCCTTCCAATCTAGTGTGTTCATGTCCCAGCACGATATCAGACAACATTCTCAATACCATATGTATGAAAGTCATCCTAAAAAAAGGCATTTAGATCACAGCCCACTTTCAGGTGAAGTGCATGTGGTGAATGGAAATCACCACATTTAATATAATATAAATTTCATGCTCACCAATAAGATTTTCAATTTCTCCACAATGGATGATAACTATTTCAGTATTAGGTAGAAAAATGGGAAGAATTTGTGAACCACAGGTTGGCATTTGAGCCCACTAGCTGTTCAATGGAAGAAAGATGAGGTTTTCAGCTCCTGTACAGATTTATGACTCAGAAAACCTACATAGGGTCGCTATGAGTCAGAATTGACTCTACTACATTTAACAACAAAGGTAGAAAAAACATTACAGAAAGCTACTACCTACAGGCAACTGATCTGCATTTTCTCTTCTTATCAAGTCTTGCTTTCACTTTTGTGTTGCCCCTCACATACTCTTTCTGTGTATCTGTAAATTCATTTCTGCATAGTGATGAACTGTCTCCTTGCCAGCAGGCTCTTTTAAGCGACACCTTATGATTTCATTCACATGGTTTTCTCACACACAAACTCATCAGAGATTTGAAAAGAGAAAACACTCGGCATTTGAGAGCAAAAATGCCTACTGGCCATTATGTCTGCCTCCATTACTACTTAATCACTTGAGCGTTAAATGAAAATTAGGGGAATGCATAGGCAAATATCCACTTCCAACTTTCAGACAATATTTGTAGATTTAAAAATAATTACAGGACTCTTTCAATATACAGAGGCTTGACTGTAAGATTCAACCATTCAAATATGAGCTTCAAATACATAAGGTGGTTGCTTAATTAACTTTCTAATAGCAGCTCCTTCTCAAAAAATGCACTGTATATTCCCTCTACCACTTGTCAGTTTGTTGTACTGTGATGCTTCTATATTGCTGGGATGCTGGAAGCTATGCTACTGGTATTTTAAATAACTGTAGACAGTTTTCAACAGAGCTTCCAGACTAAGACAGATTAGGAAGAAAGAGACGCAACCCCTTTCTGAATGGTTGTCCACTGAAAACCTTGTGAGTGGCACTGTAACGCTGTCAGGTATACTGCTGAAAGATAAGCCCCGAGGTTGGAAGACACTCAAAGTATGACTAGGGAAGAGCCGTCTTTCAAAGTAGAGTTGACCATAATGACATGAATGGAGTAAAGCTTTGAGGACAGATCATAAATTGCTAATATGCAAGTTCAGGCTGAAGCTTAAGAACATTAAAACAAGTCCACAAAAGCCAAGATATGACCTTGAACATACAGATCATCTCAAGAACAGATCTGATGCATTAGTTACTAATGACCAAAGACCAAAAAGAGTTGTAGGATGACATTAAGAACATCATAATCAAGAAAGCAAAATGATCATTTAAAAGACAGGGGAAAAAAAAGACAAAAATGGATGTCAGGAATTAAAAGCATACATATAAATCCAACAGCCAACATCACCCTCAATGGAGAGAGAGAAACTGAAAACATTCCCTTTGCAAACAGGAACCAGAGGAGGATTCCCTCTATTACCACTCCTATTCAATATTGGAAGTCGTACCCAGAGTTATAAGGTAAGAAAGGGAAAAGAAAGGCATCCTAATTGGAAAAGAAGATGTAATACTATTTGCAGATGATGAAAACCCCAAAGACTCAGCAAGAAAATTATTGAAACATGTCAATAGGTTCAGGAAAGTGGCAGGGTACAAGATTAATATACAAACATGGATGAACCTTGAGGACATTATGCTGAGTGACATTACTCAGTCACAAAAGGACAAATATTGTATAAGACCATTATTATAAAAGCTTAGGAAAAGATACCCACACTAAAAGGGGGAAAAATTTCTTTGCTGGTTACCAGTGGGGTTGGGGGGGGTGGGGGCTAGGAGGAGGTGGAAGGAGGCAACAGTAGAGCACAGAGTAGGGAGCAAACACATCATAGCTTGGAGGGCAATATACAAGAAGGGGGAGGGGTAAAAAAAAAAGTTCGATATACAAAAATCAGTTGGATTCCTATACACTAATTAAAGACAGCTCTGAAAAGGAAATTAAGAAAACCATACCATTTACAATAGCCACCCAAAGGATGAAATGTTTAGTAATAAATCTAATCAGAGAAACAAAAGACTTGTACAAAAAAAACTACAAAACAAGATACCAAAAGAGACTGACAAAAATGTAAGACTATACTATGCTCATGGATAGGAAGACTTAACATTGTGAAAATGTCAACGTTACACAAAGTAACCTATTCACAATTCCAATCCAGATTCCAGCATCATTCATTAAAGAGATAGAAAAAAAATGCTCACTAACTTTATATGGAAAAGGAAGAGACCTTGTTGATAAGCAAAGCACTGCTTAAGAAGAACAAAGTTGTAGACCTCTCATTCCCTGATCTAAAATTTTATTAAGCAGCCACAATGGTCAAAACAGCCTGTACTGGTACAACAAAAAATACATATATCAGTGAACAGAATTGAGAACCCAGAGTAAATCCATCCACATACAGTCAGCTGATCTTTGACAAAGAGCCAAAACACATTAAATGGCGGTGGCAAAACTGGAAATCCATCTGAAGAAGGAAACAAGACCCATATCTCATATAATATACGAAACAAACTCAATGTGGATTAAAAACCTAAATATAAAATATAGAACTACAAAGATCATCAATGAAAAAATAGGGACAATATTAGGGGCTCTAATACATTACATGGAGTCCTGGTGTGGCGCTGTAGGTTAATGCGCCAGACTGCAAAGCCATTTGAACTGTAACGTTGGTGGTTCAATCTCACTAGCTGCTCCCTGGAAACCCTATACAGGGTTGCTATGGGTCGCAATTGACTTGACGGCACTGAACAACAACAAAACTTTGCATAAATACACTATCAAACATTACTAAAAACACACAAAGAGCAAAAGACAAAACAGATGATGGGACCTCCTAAATATCAGACACTCATGTGCATCAAAAGATTTTGCCAAAAGAGTAAAAAGGGAGCCAACAGACTGGGAAAAATTTTTTGCAACATATCAGATAAGAGACTAATCTCTAAAATTTATAGGAAACTGCTACACCTCTACAAGAAAATAACAAACAACCTAATTAAAAAGTGGTCACAGGCCCTGAAGAGACACTTCACCAAAGAAATAATTCAGGTAACCAATAAACATATGAAGAAATATTCATGATCATTAGCCATTTGTTGTTGTTAAGTGCTGTCGAGTTGGTTCTGCCTCATAGCAACCCTACAAAGGGTTTCCAAGGAGCAGCTGGTGAGTTTGAATCATTGACTATGAGTTCAAACTGACCTTGTGGTCCAGTGCTTTACCCTATAGCACCATTAGCCATCATTGTTGTTGCTGAGTGCCTTTGAGTCGTTTCCGACCCATAGAGACCCTGTATAGGGTTTCCCTATATATATTCATATATCCCACAAATATATAAACATATTAATATAGCCCACAAATATATAAAATTTTGAAAAAGGATTATTTGTACATGGGAGTCCTGGTGTGGCGCTGAAGGATAACCACTTGACCACAAGGTTGGTCTGAATTGCAAAGTTGGCAGTTCAAATTCACCAGTCACTCCTCAGAAACCCTATAGAGGTTCACTATGAGTCAGAACAAACTCGATGGCACTTAACAACAACAACAAACACAGGGAAGAAGCAGGATTAACTGTTGTTGCATGGAGGGGATTGCAATTATTGAGATGAAACAAAGTACATGATATGTTTAAAGTAAAGTAGATGAGCTTGTCTGTAAACCTCCACACAATTTACAATAAAAAAAAAAAGAAAGGATGTCAGAAAATACTGAAACTGGCTCTTGAGCAAGGAGAAGCTAAAGCAACTGAAGAAATGAAGAAAGTAAAAGGGCTAAACATAAAATTTCAAAGGACAGCTCGAAAAGACAAAGTCAAGTATTGCAATGAAACGTGCAAAGACCTGGAGTTAGAAAAACAAAAGAGAAGAATACACCCAGCATGTCTCAACCTGAAGAAATAAACTGAAGAAAAAATTCAAACCTCAATATGCAATATTGAAGGACTCAGTGGGCAAAATATTGAATGGTGCATAAAAAGAAGATGGAAGGAGTACACAGAGCTACTGTACCAAAAATAATTTTTCAGTGTTCAGCCATTTCAAGAGGTAGCATATAATCAAGAACTTATTTTTATTTCTTAAACTAGCATAAATAGCAAAGTTAAAACACACACACACACAAAACAGAAAATAGCAAATTCCAGCAAGGATGCGGAAAGATACATTGCTGGTAGGACTATAAAATGGTATGATGCATCCTCACAATTTAAAAATAGAAATACCACTGTTGTTGTTGCTAAATGCCATTGAGTTGGATTTGACTCATATCAACCCTGTATAGGGTTTCCAAGGAGCAGCTGGTGAGTTTGTACAGCGAACTTTGTAGTTCAAACTGACCTTATGATAAAGTGCTTATAATACAGCGCAACACCAGGACACCAGAAATACTGTTTGGTAGAAATACCTTATGACCCAGCAATTCCTCTACTTTGTATGTAATCTAGAGAAATAAAAGTCATGACATGAAAAAACATATGCACACCCATGTTCATCTTAGCAGTATTCATAATAGCAAAAAGATGGAGACAACCTAAAATGTCCATCAACAGAAGAATGAATAAACAAAATTTGGTACATACACAAAATGCAACTATGCACTGTTGAAGAATAATGATGAGGCTATGAAACACCTCATAACACGAACTTTCAGTCCAGTGCATTAAACCCACAGCACCCACCAGGACTCCTAGGTATACATACAAGCAAAATGAAAACATATGCCCATGCAAAAATTTGTACATAACTGTTTATAATAGCATTACTCATAATAGAAAAGACACTGAAACAACCCAAATGTCTATCGACTGAAGAATGAATGAAAGAAATGTGGTTCTATCTATAAAAGGGAATATTATTTGGCAATAATAAGAAATGAAGCTCCCCTGTGGCTCAACTTTCAAACAAGTAGAGTCTATAAGGGTTCCTGACGTTGTATTGTAGGATAAGTAATCACAAGGCTGGCAGTTCAAACCCACCAGCCACTCCTCAGAAACCATATACAGGTTCGCCATGAGTCAGAACCAACTCAAAAGCACTTAACAACAACAAAAGCCTAAAAAGTGACCATTCACACTAGGGAGCATTCACACACCTTAGGATAATCAACCATGGATATCAAAAAGGCAGTACTGGCCCAAGACCAAAATTTAGAAGGCAGGAAGGAGAAGTGAAGAATGAAAATGGAAAAAAACAGGGAGGAATAGGATAAGTGATGTTACATTGTGGGGATTGTAATCAATAATATGCAACAAAATGTGTATTAACTGTCGAATGGAAAAATTGATTTGCTCTGTAAACCTTCATCCAATTCACAATAAAAAGTTTTAAAATATAAAGAACCTATAGTATTATAGAAGGAGCTCTGGTAGTGTAGTGGTTACGAATTGGGCTGCGAGCCACAAGGTCAGCAGTTCGAAACTACCAGCTGTTCTGTGGGAGAAAGAGGAGGCTTTCTGCTCCCGTAAAGATTTACAGCCTCGGAAACCCTGTACAGGGTCGCTATCAGTTGGAACCGACTCATAACAACAACATAGTATTGTAAGACTAAGTCCAAGCTGACTAAAGGCAGTGGCAAAAGGCTAGCCTCCAAGAATTGACAGAATACAAATTGAAATCGTTCAACAAATTAATAAAATGCTGGAAACACTCAGCTACATCAAGAAATTTGGAAGACAGCTACCTAGCCAACAAATTGAAAGCGATACATTATCTGTGCCTGTTCTAAAGAAAGGGAACCCAGTGGAATGCAAAATTATCTAACAATATCATCTGTACTATATGCAAATAAAATATTGCTGAAGATAATTCAAAAATGGTTTCAGTAGTGCATCAACAGGGAACTTACAGATATTCAAGCTGGATTCAAAAAAGGATATGGAAAAAGGGCTATTATCACCGAGGATATGGAACGAAGGATATCATCTTGGCTGAAATCAGGAAAGAAACAGAAGGATGTTTACTTGTGCTTTATTAACTATGCAAAGGCATTCAACTATGTGGGTCATAACAAACTATGAATAGCATTGAGAAGAATGAGAATTCCAATTAATTCTCATTCTTTTGTTTAATCAATCCTCTCCAAATTAATTCAAATGAATTGTGTTCATACACATAGACTATGAGGCAGTTGTTAGAAGGGGATACTGAAAATTTTTAAATCAGAAAGGTGTGCACCAGAGTTGTATCCTTTAACCATAATTATTCAATCTGTATGCTAGATTATATGAAGAACTTGGCTAGAATTGAAGGAAGACTCATTAAAAACCTGTGATATACAGATGGCACACACTGCTTGCTGAAAGCGATGTAAAATGAGTCATCTCAGAAGTAAGAGAGAACTCTCACTACCATCAAAGAGGAGGAGCCAGGAATGGAACATGTCCTAACAGACACAAGACCCTGTGCAATGAACTTCCTTGACCCAGGGACACAAAGCTGTGACACCAGAGGAATAGCAGAAGAGCAGCAGTAGAACCACGGGCCAAAGCACAGACAGAGTGATAGGTTTCCCAGCTCATGGAGCAAGTAAAGGTGAATGACTGAGTCATTTGAGGCTCATTTGCAGAGCAGGGTTCCTCCAAGTACTTAATTGGGAGAGTTAGGTTTGCTAATCCAGAGCTAGAGCAGAGTACCTTCAGGTGGAGATTGTTGGGTGTGTGGGGCATTTATCAGCAGCCCTAAAGAGCTTTGAAACATTGCAGAGCAGGGCAAAAGCCAGTGCAAGGGGCTGAAGGCCAGCAAAAGGCCTGTCTGTGGACCCAGCTGCGAAGAGACGGCTTGACTGAAAGACCTAAGCCCTGAACATTTCTGACCCTGAATTTTAACCTGTTAATTTCCCTAATAAACCCCATAACTGTGAGTATGGTGTCTGAGTTTCGGTGTGTCCACTGTAGTGTGTTATCGAACCCACTTGATTAGAGAGGTTAGTGGGAGGAAAGGTTGTTACCATTTCTGCAAAGACCTTCAGTAAGATAGCCTGACACAATGGCAGCAGCAACAACAGGCTCAAACATAACAAAGGAGAGGATGGTGCAGGACCAGGCAGCATTTTGTTCTGTTGTGCACAGGGGGGTCACTGTGAGCCAAACCCAGCTCGAAAGCAGCTAACAACACCATATGTGCCTAGCCTCATTTTCAGCTTCTAGCCCACACAAAAGATATCATGCTAGCTTCAGACCAGACACCTCCTAGAGTTATTGCTATTGCTGGCACAGCTACCCTTTCCACTGGGCATGGTGCCTAGACAAGAAGGAAAACTATCAAATAACACTTTGATTAGTTAGACTTGGGGTCCCAAACACTTCCCAATGGGCTGTTGCCTACCTGTGCCAGCATCTAACAGAGACACTAGCTATGACACATTCAATGTGCCCTCCCCCATCTCTGATCATAGCATGGGTCTTGATAAAAGAAAGCTCTCCCAGCCTCTGGGCCTTCTAACAGAATGCAACTTCCCTAGCACCACTGCCTTGCATTGACCAATCTGTCGCCACATCCTTCCTTTCGTTTTATTTTCACTGCCAAAGTGCCATCATGCTGACTTGAAGTCAGGAAATCACAATTTAAATCCCAGGTCTGCCACATTCTAGTTCTGTGGCCTGTGACAGGTGTCTTAGTGTCCTAAGAACTACCACAAATGGGTGGCTTTCAATCACAGAATTTATTTTCTCAGTTCAGAAGGCTTGTTGCAGTTGGGTATCGCTGAGTCAAATTACACTCAGGGCGAACCTATGTTGTTAAGTGCCATTGAGTCAGTTCTGACTCAAAGTGACCCTGTATAGGGTTTCTGAGCAATGGCTGATGAGTTTGAATCAATGAGCTTAAGGTTCAAATGAACCTTGTGGTCCAGTGCTGATTCTATAGAGTAAAACTGTACTATAGGATTTCTAAGCCTGGTGTGGCACTATGGGTTAATGCACCAGACAGCAAAGCCATTTGACCTGCAAAGTCAGTAGTTCAAGCTCACCAGCTGCTCCTCGGAAACCTTATACAGGGTCGCTATGCATCAGAACCGACTTGACGGCACTTCACAACAACAAATCTTTACAGAAGCAGATTGCCACAACTTTCTCCTGTTAGTGGGTTTGAACTGTCAACCTTTCAGTTAGTAGCCAACTGCATAACTACTGCAGCACTCAGCATATGGCTCTAAGGAGAAAGTTCTTCCTTTATTTCAGCTTCTAGTAGCCAGCAATCCTTAGAGTTCCTGGGCTTATTTGTAAAGTCATCTGTCTCTTTCATCTTCAGAGTTCTGCATTCCCCCTATCTGTGCCCACTCTTCTGTCTAATCTGCTCTTTTGAAATTCAGAAGTTAATTAGCTTTAGAACCCATCCTATTAGGGTATGATCTGATTAACATAACAAAGAAAACCCTGTTTCCAACAGGATTATATCCATAGGTATAGAGGTTAGGATTCCAACAGTTATTAGGGACAGGAGGCACAATTCAGCCCATAATTGCAGATTTATGCTTAACTTGTTCTGAGACTCAGACTCTTCACATGCAGTTGAGTCTAACAAATAACACTTGTTTATGCTGTCAAGTCAGTTCAGACTCATGGTGACCCTGTATAGGGTTTCCGAGGAGCAGCTGGTGGGTTTGAACTGCTGACCTCATAGTTCACAGTCCAGTGCTGATCCTACAGCGCCACATGGTAATATACAGCAGCTTATATTTCAGATTATTTTCATATACTCTGTTCAACTCAAACCCCACAAACTCAGTAGATACTTGAACGATATTTGTTGTTGTTAAGTGCTGTCGAGTCAGGTTCTACCCCATAGCGACCCTGTATAGAGCTTCCAGCTGCTCCTCAGAAACTCTGTACAGGGTCATTATGAGTCCGAACTGACTTGAAAGCACTTAACAACAAATTTTACATAATATTATCAACATAACTTTCTGCCACTAAGAGTCCTTTGGAGGTAGGTGTTACAGAGAATCTCAGCAAAGGAAGCCGATTTTTCACAGGCTGATGCTGGGAATCCTGGTGTGGCACTGTAGGTTAATGTGCTGGACCGCAAAATCTGTTTGAACTGCATGATCGGCGGTTCAAGCTCACCAGCCACTCCTTGGAAACACTATACAGGGTCGTTATGGATCAGAACTGACTCTACGGCACTTAACAACAACAACAGCACTGCTGCATCTTTAAAGGTCCCTGGAGGTGGTGAGGAAAGAAGACAGTTAAAATTGTAGAATGGCTTTCATTCTAAATCTGTATGAGCCCTTCAGAGCATTATAAAGTAAAACCTGAGACAGAAGGAACCCGTGTAAGGCAGAAATGTACCAGAGAAAGAAAACTCAAATACTTCCCACTAAAATGAGTAACCTAAAAGTGGTATGACTGCACACTGTCAAAGGAGGAAAACTTGCAAGGCTCGGAAAAACAGGGCCATTGCATCAAGTTCTGGCTCTCAAAAGGTTCACTGTGCTTAGGTAGGCCTTCCCTCCCCATCTTCCCCTTCCTGCCATCTACAAATAGCTTCAAACTTCATTTGTTAGTTAAAAAGTTGTCTTCTCTTAATTTTTGCTTTCATCTGCAGCATCCCTACAAGATCAGTCTATAGTCTCTGGTGCCTCATATACACTGTGATTAAAAAATGGATATTCAAAAACTCAGACCTGGATTTAAGTTCTAATCTTCTACTTTCTCCTCTGAAAGTTATGTGATTCAAATGTCTCTTTCCCTCAGCTACTCATGTGAAATGTAAATAGTTCTACATATGTCTCCTACGGTTCTTGTAAAAAGAATAGCATGTAAGAAGTTTCCCGCACAAGCAGGCTACTACAGCTTCTTGACTCCCCAGCCATTAGCCCCAATGCCTGTTTCTTGGTCCTCTTATATAAACTTCATAAAGCATGTGACCCAGCTGACTTCCTCCTCTTAGAGAAATCACCCCTCTCATGGATTCCAGACACTAAACTCTCTTGCTTCTCTTATTCCCATGTCTCCCTCAATACTTACTCTTCTTCCTCCCATCCCCTAAATGCAAGGATCCCCAAAGCCTCTGTCCTTACCATTATTTTTTTGGCTCACCATTTACTTGAATGACTTTTCTGACATTCAGAGCTTCACCACTCTGCACATCGCCTAGCACCTCTGTTCTTGATTTCATTCTATTTTCAATTCTTAAAGAAACGTCACAAAACCCCAATTCCCTACCTTTGACTTGATTCCATCCCAAAGTGATGCTATACAGGACTGCTCCATAGGATTTCCCAAATGCCACAGGTACCTTAAATTCAGTATACCCAAAACCAATCAGTTGTTGTCACTGTTTAAGTGCCGTTGACTCAGTTCCATATAGGGTTTCCGAGGAACTGCTGGTGGGTTTGAACTGCAGACCTTGTGGCCCACAGTCCAGTGCTGATCCCACAGCACCACAGCAGCAGTCCAATCTATATCCCTTTAAAACTATTGCTGTTCTGTGATCTCTACCTTGGCTAAAAGTATCTCCATCTACTTGGCTGGAAAGCCTGGAGTCAGTTTTGACTTTTCTCTTTCCAATACCTCCTACATCTAACTGGTCACCAAATTCTAATATTTTGACAAGTCCCACTTACTATCTAAGGAGCTCTGGTAGTGTAGTGGTTACAAGTCGGGCTGCTAACCTCAAGGTCAGCAGTTCGAAACTACCAG
>NW_006408673.1:1099415-1130055 GCF_000296735.1 Chrysochloris asiatica | reverse complement strand
AGTACTCAACAACAAACAACTTACTATCTATCCCTTCTTCCAGTTGTCAATGCTTTTAGTTAAAACCTTCATCATCTCTAATCTAGACCACTTCTGAAATCTAAGTAATCATGCTTTCCATCTCCCCCAAACTCATTGTCACAAATTCCACACAATGCAGAAATCTGAACATACCCCTGCTTCTGCCAAAGGTTCACCACTTTCCACAGAAGTGAGACAAACTGCACAGCACTGGAATCTGCCACACTCTGGACTCAACACAAAACATTTTCTGCCATCATGCTCACCCATTCACCTCTACCAGCAACACCCCAGTGAAACAATTATTAGTCCAACAAGCCCTAGGCTTTCCATCCATGAAATGTAGTTGTCACTGTCTGAGATACCCTTTCCTATCTTTATATAACACCCCCACCCCCACCACCAATATTTTCCCTTATATATATCAGTTAAAAGGCTACCTCCTCCTGGGAACTGTTGACCACACAGTTGGAATGAATACTCCTTTATTAGCATTCCCACCATCACCTTGCTCCTGCTGGCACTTCAGCATTTATCTAGCACCCTGTAGATCTGTCATTCCTGTATATGCCTCTCCTCCACTAGATGGTAGGAGACAGTTCTCCACTGGTCTTTCACATTTATACAAGTCTTACAGGAAGAGGCTCTGTCTTCCATGCTACCTTTTAAATGATGACTGTATAGGAGACAACCTTGGAAAACACAAATGTTTCCCTTTGGAGCAAATTGCACATTTACTTATAGTCTTAAACAAAGGAAAGACCTGGCTGCTGCCCATTATAACTATTCAGTCTCCTCATGCTAAGATCCTTTCCTACAATGCAATCCACTGTGCTTACAAGTATCATCTAGTCCTTTTTATATAACCCTAGGGGTGTTGGGGGAAGTACGATAGCTCAGTAGGATAAGCACTGGACTGATAACCACAAGGTTGGTGGTTGAGCTTACTGGTCGCTTCAAAGGAGAAAGATGAAGCTTTCAGCTCTTGTTAAGATTTACATCTTCAGAAATCCTATACAGGGTGGCTAAGAGTCAGAAGCGACTCAATGACACTTAATGAAAACAATAAGGGGAATTTGGGTTCATCAAACTGGTACAAAATGCAATATTCTATCTACTGAGGGTAGTCAACTGTCCTTCATGTCTAATCCAGGGGACTCATGTCTTCTATCAATAGTCATGAAACTGTGGCAGAATGCAGGGTAAGCCTCAGAGCCTCCACAGTTCTTGAAATTAGACGAAGCTGACTTTTAAGAACAGGAACTACATATCAACCATTTTTATCTCCCAATAAGAGATGCCCAAAAAGTGTTGACTGAAATCCATCTAGAAGACATACATATGGTTAGTAATAGGTCTGTATTATAGTACAGTGGAGGGTCATCAAAAAAGAGGAAGAACCCCAATGAGATGCACTAGACCAGTGGTGGCAGCAATGGGTTAAAGAGAAATAACAATTGTGAGGCTAGCACAGAACTGGAAAGTGTCTCATTCTGTAGCACATAGTGTCGTTATGAGTGGGAAACAACACGAGGGCACCTAGCAACAACAAGGCCAGCTAGAATGAATAGATAAATAAATTTTACTTATAAATTCATCACTCACAGAATTCCAGGTTAAGCCATGACAAAATTTTATGCAGATGAATTAGAAGATAGACTGTAAAATGAAACTCAAGAGAAAAGTTGGCTTTTTACAAGATTCCTTTTTCATCCCTTGTCTAGAGATCAAAACATGAGCAAATGCCTAATGGTGTCTCACTGCTGCCATCTGCCTTTCCATCTCAGTGCAGCCGTGGCATTCAGTACTAAATCTATTGCAGGCAACCCCGGACAAGCCTCCCTTTTTTTTTTTTTGTATCAGAGGGAAAGTGTGAGACAATCTGCACATCTTGAGCCTCTTCCTTCTCTTCATCTCCCTTTGGCCATTTTTCTGCTTAACAACATTTCTGTAAGACACTGAGGAACAGTGATCCAAACAAATTCGTTTTGTTTATTAGAAGATCCACATAAAATTACTAAAGTGAACTCAGGTGATTTATTTCCCTATGTCAACTGGCATTAAAAAAACTCAAAGTTCCTCATTGCTATTGGAATCCTGAATCAATACAAGACCACTTCCTTAGGACTGACCTCAATGAATGGATTTCTTTCTGAATAAGCAACACACATTTACAAAGTACTCAGTATGTGCCGATGTCATAAGCATTCTGTTAATTCTCACAACCATACTATGAAGGAGATACTACTATTGTTCAGTTTTACAGATAATGAAATCAAGGCACAAGAGGTTAGGTAACTAATGTGCCATGGTGGCAGAGCTCCTAAGTGGTGAAACTGAAATCCCAACCAAGACTGTTTTGAGCTCATGCCCCTCCCCATACTTTCAGCATACTAATATGCTACAAGTATATTACACTATGAAAACAGAACATTACAATTAAATCCCATGGACCTCGTCAGAATTTGACACAAATGCACAAAAGCTAGCATGCCTAGGCTGCAGCAAGATAGTTTTCACTTTTTTTTTTCTCCCTAAAAACAGAAGATTATTTATTACAATGATTTTATAAAATCAGTTGCCACTGAATCAATTCCAACTCATGGCAATATCATGTGAATCACAGTAAAATGATGTTCCATGGGGTTTTCAGGAGTCCTTCTGTGACACTGTAGGATAAGCACTGGGCTGTTAACCACAAAATCGGTGACTCAAACCCACCAGCAGCTCCTCAGAAATCCTATACAGGGTTGTTGTGAATTGGAACAGACTCAATGGCAGTTAACAACAACAACAATTTGTCACAAGTGGATTGTCAGGTCTTTTTTCTAAGGTCCCTTGGGGTAGACTGGAATCCCAACCTTTCAATTAACAGCCAAGTGTGTTAACCTTTTGCACTACCCAAGGAACTCCAATGATTTTATGTTGTTGCTGTTAAGTATCATCAAGTCAGTTCTGACTCATAGCGACCCTGGATAACATTACTGAGGAGTGACGGGTGGGTTCAAACTGCTAACTTTGTGGTTCAAACTGAGCTTGCAGTCCAGTGCTTATCCTATAGTACCACCACACCATAAAGTCCTATTAATTTTATTTTCTACTACACTGTGGATATGTTAAAGAATATTAAAATGATTAAAACCATAAATAGCAGAAGAGAAAAAAGGTCTCACAATGAAGCTTGGAGGATCCAAAGGCTGGTGGTGGTGGTGGTTATGTGCCATGGAGTCGGAACCGACTCATAGTGACCCTGCACAGGGTTTCTGAGGCTGTAAATCTTTACAGGAGCAGAAAGCTTCATCTTTCTCCCGTGGAACAGCTGGTAGTTTCGAACTGATGACCTTGTGGTTCGTGGCCTGATCGTAACCATTATGCTACCAGATTCAAAGGCTAGGTCATTATGGGATAAAAACGTAACTAGGCAACAGGAAACCAAACACTAAACCACATGAACCTGGGGTCCAGGCAAGGGGATTTTCAGGGAAATGGCATTTCCTAGGAAATGTTTGTTCCTATTAATTTAACTCTACTATTCATTTGAAAGGGCTCCAGAGCTTTTAAAACAAATGATAGTAAAATGGAGGAAATGAATGCTTGGGTTTAGTATTTTCAGCTTGCATTTTCAATTCTGCAGACACCACAAGACTCTTCAGCTCCCTCCCACACAAGACTGTCCTCTATTGCCACCCACACTCACCTCACACCCATTCTGATTAAAACACAGAGAGTGAGAAACTATCATTTACTTGCTGTAAATTTTCAAGAGACAGCTCTTCTTGACTTTTTTCATTTTGCACATACCTTGCCTTTGGCAATTCAAGATTAATGTACAATCATGTTGTCTTAGGTATCTTGTGCTGCTGTAACAGAAATACCATAAGTGGGTGGCTTCAATAAACAGTCATTTATTTCAGAGGCTACCAGTACCGGCTCTGGGAAAAGGCTCTCTCTCTCTCCACGGGCTCTTATACGACTCCTGAGTAATCTTCATGAGGCTTGGCATCTCTCTTCCTTATCTCTGTTTTCTGGTTGCTGTTTTTACATCTCAAAAGATATTGATTCAAGACACACCATACAGGAATCCTGCCTCATTAATACAGAATCTATTTAGGGGGGGATCCAATTTAGTCCATAAGATTCCACCCTCTGGACCTCTCTACCTTGTGCTTGTCTCACCGCAGTACTTTAGAAGCAGATCATTTGTAGTCTGGATTTCACAGCTTCACAAACAGAGAGGAATTTTGTCCCAGGAAGGGGTCCTGGTATGTACTGTAGGATAAGCACTGTACTACTACTTGCAAGGCTAGTGATTCAAACTCATCAGCCGCTCCTCAGAAACCATATACAGGGTTGCTGTGAGTTGAACTGACTCAATGGCTCTAAAGTCTAATTTATTTAGATGATTCAGAATATGAGATTGGGTACTTGGAGCTGATTTCACACTTTTCTGATGATATAAGGGGGTGGAGTCAGCCAGGGGTGGCTCTGTGGGTTAATGAGCTAGACTGCAAAGTCTGTTTGAACCACAAGGTTGGAGGTTGGAGGTTCAAGCTCACCAGCTGCTCTTCAGTACCCTATACAAGGTCGCTATGGGTCAGAACCAACTCACTGGCACTTAACAACAATAAGGAGGAGGCAGCCAGGAGAGGGATGTCACATTTTCCTGAATTAAATAATTCTTCTACTAAATTGGGCACATTGGAGTCCTACTACAGTGCTGTGGGTTAATGCATTGGTTGCATGTAAGGTTGCATGTAAGGTTGGCTTGAACTGTAAGGTCGGTGTTTCAAACGCACCAGTCACTCCTTGGAAACCTTATACAGGAACACCAAGGGTTAGAACCATCTCGACTGCACTTAAGAACAACAACATAATGGGGTGATTGGTCTGCATGTAGCAAGGACATGAATTTGGGGTGGCTAAAGGGTATAATGTTATAGATTGAATTGTTGTTATGGTTAAGTGCTGTCAAGTCGGTTCCCAGGCTTAATGACCCTGTATAGAGTTTCTTAAGAACGACTGGTGAGCTTGAACTGCTGTCCCTGTGGTTCAAACCGACCTTGCAGTTCAGTGCATTAATCCACAGTGCCACACCATTAACCTCAGGACCCCTGAATGAATTATATTGCTGGTGTGTGTTAAATGTCACTGAGTCAATTCTGACACATAGCAACACTGTATAGGGTTTCTAAAGAGCAGCTGGTGAGCTTGAACCACCACCAAGAGCAGCTGGTGAGCTTGATTCAAATCAACATTGCAGTCCAGTGCATTATCCCATAGCACCACACCAGAACTCCCGATTGAATTATATATCCCTGAAAAATGCGTGTTGTAAATCCTAACCTCTATGCCTATGGATAAAGAAGCTCTGGTAGCGTAGTGGTTACAAATCGGGCTGCTAACCTCGAGGTCGGCAGTTAGAAACTACCAGCTCTTCCATGGGAGATAGATGAGGCTTTCTGCTCCCATAAAGATTTGCAGCCTCAGAAACCCTGTTCAGGGTCGCTATGAGTCGGAACTGATTCCTCGGTACTTATCAACAACATGCCTATGGATAGTATCCCATTTTGGACTGGGTTGTCTTTGTTATGTTCATGAATCAGGATTAGTGTAGACTATGCCTTGAAGCAATCTCTTTTCAGATATAAAAGAAATAAAACAAGCAGATGGTGGGGTGGGGGGTGGGGGTGGAGAGAAGAAATGTCAAGCCACATGAATACTGCCCAGGAACAGAATTCACAAGAGACAAGGACCTTCCTTCCTCCAGAGCCAACACAGAGAGAAAGCCTTACTCTAGAGTCAATATCCTGAATTAGGACTTTTAGCCTCCAGAAAAGTGCCTGTAGCATACTGGGTTACACTTTGGACAGCTAACCACAAGGATCAACAGTTCAAATCCACCAGTCTCTCCATGGAAGAAAGGTGAGGCTTTCTGCCTCTGTAAAGATTCAAAGTCTTGAACACCCTCGACATGGTCGCTATGAGTCAGAACCATAGTACAGAGCAGCAAACTGTGAGAAAAGTAATTTCATTTGTTGAAGTCATGTACTTGTAGAAGTGCTGTCTGGATAACTAAGACACGTGGTAAAATATATTGCAAGTTCACTTTAGATGTCTCCCCTACGTCCTTAAAGAGTTATAATTTAAAGACGTTTTTAAAGAGGTTATACTAAAAGTTACACTAAAATTATCTACTAGAGGCCTTCTTGAGAGCCCAACCAACTCCATAAATACTCTGAGATGGATGTATCCGCAAGCCAACGTCAATATTTTCCAAAACTCTAAAACTTTGCTTTACAAAGGTAGAGAAATTCACTTTTACGTAAGACAAATCAAAGACTGTCACATCTTTTATGTGACTTTCTACTTCCAGCCCATGAATTCACAGCTTGCTACAATGCTGAATTTAATAACTGACAGCTTGCCTAGACCAACATTTGAATGCCATACTCTAGGAAATCAAAGTGAATATTGAAATTATTCACATATGGAAGTTTCTTATAAGTAACTTTATAAATAAAAGTGGTATACACATTTAGTTTTAAACCACAATGACTATTTTTAAAAATAGCAATTAAAAGATGTTCTTAAGCAAATGAGCCTTACTTTGATTTTGCATATTTTACAGCGCATGCACCTGAAAAGTAGGTGTCTGGCAGTTTCAGAGAAAGACTATGTACTGGCATGGTTTGAAGGAGGAAAGGGAGTCATTTATTTGAGGAAATGGTGCGATTACCCTCCACACTGTAAAACCACAAGCCCCATTCACATGTAACATTATGTATTTATATATTTCTAAAATATTATCTATGATTCAGGATAATGCTGACATAAATTCATAAAGAAATGAAAATCAATCCTAAACATGTCATTAGAAAGTATTATTACATATCAGATATAACCATAAGTTCTTCCAAAAATTTTATTCCAATTCGTTGGTACACCTATAGCCAACCAGGCATTTAAGTCAAATCTCCAAATATGAAAGCCAAAAGCAATTGCCTGTTGAGTGTTTATATATGTACAAGGCACTGGCCAGATTTAGAAACGAGAAGAAGTAGGCAACGAGTAAGGCACTCTGGTAGTCTAGCGATTACGGGTTAGGGCTGTTCTGCTAACCTCAAGGTCAGCAGTTTGAAACTAGCAGCCGTTCCTCAGGAGAAAGATGAGGTCTTCTGCTCCAGTGAAGATTTACAGCCTCAGAAACTCTATACAGGGCCACTAAGAGTCGGAACCAACTCCACAGCACACTATCACCACCCAAGCAAAGAACAGATACCACATTTTCTCCACACCAAGCAAATATAGGCAATGCCTGTGTTACTAACAAGACGTGTGCCTGTAACTTTAAATCAAAGAATTTATAAGTCAGTCAAAACAGGTGCATATGGTTTTAACTTAGCCTTACTGCAGTGCAAGAAGAGGCTCAAAACTTTATCTACAGTTTAAAAAGTGAATTGCAGAGAGTGAAGGTGATTGTGATGAAGAATATGTTGTGAGCTGGGATTGGTTCAAATCGTTTCAAAGTAAGGGCCAATTTATATAACATTAAAGGGCACATCCTGATGTGGCACTGTGGGCTAATGCGCTGAACTGCATGATCCATTTGAACTTCAAGGTCAGCAGTTCAAGTTCACCAGTCACTCCTTGGAAACATTTACAGGGTCTCTATGAGTTGGAACCAACTCTACGGCACTAACAACAAAGGGCACATAGGAGCTTTCTATAAGTTGGATGTTCATTATCCATGGACTTAAATATAGTAAACTTCTACATACAAAATATGTACAACTAAAATATAATTAACAAAAGCAGGCAATATATTTGCCAAATGAGGCACATAGATATTTCAGTATTAAAACAATTCAGGGACAGAATAAGAAGAGGGAAAAGGAAATATAGCTCATGAATATTAACATATTTATTTGCTATGTGCAAAAATTGTTCATTGCCACAACCCCACAGAATCTTACGTTCATGGGAATTTGAAATTATGTTCTGCCAATGCCTATTTTATTGCATCACTTTGAACCTTAAACTTGAAAACAATCAAATGAATGTGAACTACGAACCATCAAGCACCTGCCTTCTTTCTAATCTCCTCTCCCATCATTCCTCCTCTTTTGCCCAATGACTCCTCACAAGCATTAGAGTTTTCCAAACATCTATAAGTCGACCCCCACACCCTTTCCCTTCTTAAAATGCCTTCATCATACACCCCACATATGTCAACCTGGACAATTCTTCCTTGTCATTTACAAATCGGGTTGAGTCATTAGAGAAGTCCTGAGTGGGTGCTACTTCTGAGATCCAACACCGAAAAACATCCATTTCATTAAGCTGATTTTTACTCATGGAGAACTGGTGTGATACAGAGTAACCTCTACATTAAAATTGTAAAGCAGAACTCCTAAGGGTTTTCTGGTATAACCCTTATGGAAAGAAATCACTTTCTGGGAGGATTTGAACTACCCACCCTCACCTACTTATTAGCAGTGGAGTCCAAGCTGTCTGCTCCACGCACAGAACTTTCCAAGGTCCAGAAAGCGGCAAGGAGAGCATCGAGAGTTCCTTCCGGGGATTTGGGTTGAGAACACAGTCCATCATGAGAGCCACAGGTCACTGTGGCTGCACAGTATTGGTTGTTTTCAGCAAAACCAAGACTATGAAATAAAGGTTGTGTAACAGATAGTCGAAGTTGAGAATATGGGTGTTGTTGTCAAGTGCCGCTGAGTCACTTCTGACTCACAGTTGACTCTGTAGAGGGTTTCCAAGGAGCAGTTGGTGGGTTTACACCACCAACCTTTCACCTTAGCAATCCAATGCTTATTCTACAACGCCACACCAGGACTCCAAGAAAATATGGGATGTTTGCCCAGAAACTGGCAAACCACTACAGAGTATAGTGTAGGAAAGGTGGGGACTGAGCAATGGACTGAGTAGCAAGAGCTTCCATTAACAGTTGCTGACAGCCAAGAGGATTTTTGAAGCACTTACTGATGAAGATTTGAGACTATAGCCTTCGGAATGGATTAAATCTCAATGTAAGGAAAACAAAAATTCTTACAGCTAGACAAATAAACAACAGCATGATAAATGGAGAAAATATTGAAGTTGTCATGGATTTTACTTTACATTGATTGTATCTACAATTAATGCTCATGGAAGCTGAAGTCAAGAAATCAAATGACATATTGCATTGGGCCAAGTCTGCTGCAAAAGACCTATTCAATGTGTTAAAAAGATGTCACTCTAAGGACTAAGGAAGCTGTACCTAATCGAAGTCGCTGTATTTTTCAATGGCCACATATACATGGAAAGCTGAGTGAATCAGGAAGCCAGAAGAAAATTGGATGCATTTCAATTATGGTGTTGGGGAAGAATACTGGATATGCCACGAACTGCCAGAAGAATGAACAAATGTCTTGAAGTGCAGCCAGAATGCTCCTTAGAAGCAAGAATGACGAGACTTCAGCTCATGTACTTTGTACATATTAAAGAACATCATGCTTGGTAAAGTAGAGGGTCAGCAAAATAGACAAAGACCCTCAACAAAATGGACTGACACAGTGGCTGCAACAGTGGGCTCCAACATAACAATTGTGAGGATGCAGGAATAGGCGGTGTTTTGTTTTGTTGTGCATAGGGTTGCTATGAGTCAGAACAGGAGCTCTGGTAGCGTAGTGCTTACGAATCGGGCTACGAACCTCAGAGTCAGCAGTTCGAAACCACCAGCTATTCTGTGGGAGACAGAAGAGACTTTCTGCTCCCATAAAGATTTACAGCCTCAGAAACCCTATACAGGGTCGCTATGAGTCGGAACCGACTCATGGCACATAACAACAACAACACAAGACTGTAGAAGAACTGATGAATTTGAGTTTCGGTGTTGGAGGAAAATATTAAAAGCACCATAGGCTGTCAAAAGAACTAACAAGTCTGTGTTGGAAGAAGTACAGCCACAATGCTCTTTGGAAGCCAGGATAGCCAGACTTCGTATCTCATACTTTGAACATGTTGTCAGGAGGGACTAGTCCCTGGAGAAGGATATCATATTTGGTAAAGTGGAGGGTTAGAAAAAAAGAAGATCCCCAACTAGAAGGATTGGTGCAGGGGCAGTGGCAATAGACTTAAATATAGCAACAATTATGAGGCTGGCTCAGGATGGAACAGTGTTTCGTTCTGTTGTGCAAAAGGTCACTATGAGTTGGTGCCAATTCAATGGGACCTAACAAACAACAACAAATCTTTATAGGAACAGATAGCCTCACCTTTCTCCCTTTGAACGGCTGGTGGATTTGAGCCACTGACTGTTTGGTTAACAGTGGAATACCCCACTGTGACAACAGGTCTTCTTTTAGAACAAAAACCAAAGTCAAACTCCTGTCGTCCAGGCGATTCTGACTCAGCAACACTTTATAAGGCTTGCAAGACAACGTCCTCGTTCTCCCACAGGACAGCTGGTGGGTTTGAACCTCTTTTCCTAACCTACAGCGCCATCACAGCTCCTTTTCCTTAGGTCAGTGATGCCCAAACTTTCCTACATATTAGAATCACCTGGGTCTTTAAAAGTCCTTGTTTCATAGATTGTTGCTAAGACTCACGTAGATCCTCAAGGAACTCTGGGTCCACAGACAAAGACCTTCTTCTAGAGTCAACAGAGGGAAAGCCTCCTAGATCTACAGCTCTGAATTAAGACTTCTAGCACTATAAACTGTGAGAAAATAAATTTGTTAAAGTGAAAAAAATAAGCAATAATCCCAGTTTAATATCTAATAGCAATAAAGTCAAAATGACTAAGGAATAGGGCCCAAGCACCAGTTATTTTTTAAAGGCCTATCCAGGTGATTCCACTGGGCAGGATAGTTTGGAAACAGCTGTGTTTAGAATCCATTCAACTTGGTTGTTACTGTTGTTAAGTGCCGTCAAGTAGATTCTGACCCATAGTGACCCTGTATAGGGTTTCCGAGGAGCAGCTGGTGAGCTTGAACCACCAACATTGCAGTTCAAAAGGCTATGCAGTCTGGCGCCACATCAGGTATTGGTATACATAAATTATTGCTTATGTATACCACTTTGGTATACATAAGCAAAAATTTGCAAACAGTATTCAAATGGCCCAAATCCACTACAAACTGATATATATAATTAACAAATATATTTTTTTAAATAAATGAAATACTAGTTGATCTGACTCCTCCAAGTTCTCTCACTTTACAAAAACAAATAACCCTGGAAATGAAAGATTATGATTTGTCCATTAATGCTGACATTGCATTGAAATGGAATTTATTCTCATTTCAAAATCAGAGTGACTGCTAAATAGTCTCAGGCTGAGGTAAGTCTATGTTTTGTTGTTGTTGAGTGCCATCTAGTCAACTCCAACAAATAGCGACCCTATGCACAACAGAAGATAACATTGCCTGGTCCTGCCCATTCCTTACCATTGTTACGTTTAAGCACACTGCTGTAGTCACGGTGTCAATATAGCTCGATTGATGCCTTCTTTTTCTCTGATCCTCTACTCCACCAAGCATAAGGTCGTTTTCCAGGAACTGGTCCCTCCTGATAACATGTCCAAAGCACATGGCTGCACTTCTAAGGCAAGAGTGTTTGTTCTTCTGGCAGTCCATAATACTTTCAACAGTTTTCTCCAACACCATATTTCAAATGCATCAATTTTTCTCCAGTCTTCCTTATTCATGGCCCAACTTTAACATGCATATAAGGCGATTTAAAGCACTGTGGTCAAGCACACTTTCATCCTCAAAGTGACATTTTTAACACATTCAAGCAGTCTTTTGTAGCAGATTTGCCCAATGCAATACATCATTTGATTTACTGACTGCTGCTTCCATGAGCACTGACTGTAGATCCAAATAAAATGAAGTCTTTGACAACTTCAATATTTTCTCCATTTACCATGATGTTATTTATTGGCAAGTTGTGAGTATTTTTTGTTTTCTTGGTATTGAGATGTAACCCGTACCAAAGGCTGTGGTCTTTGATCTTCATTAGTAAGTATATTAAGTCCTCTTCACTTCCAGCAGGCAAGATTGTATCATCTGCATGGGATGGCGAGGAGTGATTGTGTGCCATGGAGCTGGTTCTGACTCAGAGTGACCCTGTATTGGGTTTCCGAGGCTGTAAATCTTTATGGGAGCAGAAAGCCTCATCTGCGTATTGCTGTTTAACGAGTCTTCTTCTAGTCCTTCCACGAATTCTTCATATAATCCATTTTCTCAAATTATACACTCAGTACACAGATTGAATTGTTGTTAAGTGCCGTCAACTTGGTTCCAACCCATAGCGGCCCTGTATAGGGTTTCCGAGGAACAGCTGGTGAGCTTGAACCTCCGACTTTGCAGTTCATATGGCTTTGCAGTCTGGCGCATTAACTCACAGTGCCACACCAGTGAAAGGCTATAACCCTGACACACAGCTTTCCTGATTTTAAATCACACACAGTATTTCCTTGTTCTATATAAATGTTCCACATGAGCACAATTAAGTGCTCTGGCGTTCCTATTCTTTGCAATGCTATCCACAGTTTACTATGATCCATGCAGTTGAATGCCTTTGCAGAGTCAATAAAGCACAAGTAAGCATCTTTCTGGTATTCTTTGCTTTCAGTCAAGATCCATGTAAGGTCAACAGTGATATCCCTTGCTTATATACTACACTGTTATTGTTGCGTGCCACTGAGCCGGTTCTAACTCATACCAGCCTTGTATAGTTTCCGAGAGCAGCTGGTGAATTTGAACTGCCAACCTTGCAGTCAGTAGTTCACTGGTGAAAGGACTCTACAGTACCACATCAGGGCTCTTCATGTATTATGTTAGTACACTAAAAAGATGCTATATTTTCTAAGGTATTGAGAAATAACAGTAAATTTATCCAATACTTTGCAAATATTTAAGAGAGGTCACAAATAAGGTTGATAATATAAATGTCAAATCTTTTGGGGGGAAAACATATAGGAAAAAAGTGAGCTAACTGCTTAAACAAAAACATATAAAATAGTAGTTTTCAGACAATGATGTTTCACCAACTAAATAATTAGAAGCTATTATGCAATCCATACCAAAACTTTGTGCCATCCAGTCAATTTCAACTCTTTGCAACCATATATAGGACTTCTGAAACTGTAAATCTTTAGAGCAGACAGCCTCATCTTTCTTCCTTGGGATGGCTGTTGGGTTTGAATCACAGACCTTTCGGTTAGCAGCCCAACACCTTACCCACAGCACCAACAGCGTTCCTTTATTACCCAGTCAGATCTCATTAAATACTTTTTCATCATTACACATGTAAACGCAAGAAGGGCAGAGTAATTACCTGTGCTATGCAGCTAACAACAATAACAACCTGTTTTCCAGGAACATGGTGGGGTTATGCTTCCTCTGCTCGTGGGATTGAGTGTGGCTATGTGATTTTGTTTCTCTTACTTCGGGCCATGGTATCAGGAGGGAACAGGACATCAGGCTTTGTAAAGTGGAGGGTCAGTGAAAAAGAGGAAGAACCCACACACAGTGGCAGCAGCAATGTGCTCAAGTGTAACAACAATTGTGAGGATGGCACAGGACTGAGGAGTGTTTCATTCTGTTATGCACAGGGTCACTATGAGTCAGAACCAACTCAACGGCGTCTAACAACACCACCAATGTGACTATATCTAGTCAATTAGTTGGGAGGAAATATAACTACCGTCAAACCCACAGCAGTTACTTTCTTTCCAAGGCCCTCCCTCTGGCATGGCAGCCAAAAGCAAAATCAAATCCAGTGTCTTCATAATAACATCATAGGACAGGGTAGAAGTGCCCTCCTGGGGGTTCCAAGGCTGTACACAATAACAATCATCTTTACAGAGAGAGCACAGTGGCTCTGTAGGGTAAACTCTGGGCTGCAAACCACAGGTCAGCGGTTTGAGACCACCAGCTGCTCCATAGGAGAAAGAGAGGCTTTCTGTTCCCACAAACATTTACAGCCTGAGAAAACGTACAGAGTCACTATGAATTGGAACCAACTCGGCATCATTTAACAACAATAAGTTTTCATTAACCTGAATGACAAAGAGAGGCAATCAACAAACAAAAATCAGTTGGGTTTCTATACACCAGCAATTGAGAAGCCTGAAAAGGAAATTAGAGAACTAATTCCATTTACAACACCATCTAAGAATAAAATACCTACGAATATATCTAACCAGGGACTTGGAAGGACTTATATAATAAAAATTATAAAATACTGCTGAAAGAGATTAAAGAAGACTTAAATAAATGGAAAGACGCTTCATATTCATGGACTGAAACACTTAATAATATTTGTCAATACTACCAAAAGGGAACTACAGATTCAATGTAATCCCGATGAAAATTCCAACAGCCTTCTTTACAAAAATAGAAAAACCAATCCTCAACTTTATGTGGAATAAAGAGGTCCAGAATAACTAACAACACTGAAAGACAAGGACAAAGTAGAAGAGTTCAGTTTCTGATTTTAAAACATATTCTATAGCTACAGTAATCCAAATAGCCTGTCACTGATACAACAAAAGACACACAGACCAATGAGAATCTGAGTCCTGGTGTGGTACTGGAGGATAAGCTACACAAGGATAGCAGTTTAAACCCACCAGCCATTCTTTGGAAACCCTATATAGGTTGCTATGAGTTGTGATCGACTCTATGGCACTAAACAATAATAAACCCATACATCTATGGTCAATTGACTTTTGCAAGGGCACTAAATCCATTCAGTGGGGAAACATGAATCTCTTCAGTAAATGGTGCTGGGAAAACTGGATTTCCATATATAAAAAATGAAACAGGACCCATGCTTCACACCATATACAAAAGCAAATTCTAAATGGATTAACACTTTCATGATACAATTATGATGGAGCCTCAAAAAGTTCAAACTTTTTGAAATACCCCAGTATTTTCTGCTTAATGACTATTTTGTTGATGCCATATGTTTTTAATAATGGAAGACATGCTGAAGTCAAAGGAAAAAAAAAATTTTTTTGAAATAACAAGATTTTTTATACAATTAAGTGGGATACATATGTATCAACAAAACTCTGGTGATACGATTGGTAGGGTACAGCCTGTTTCCTCAGATTCACACAGTTAACACAGGTCCCCGTCAGGTGGTACAGCATGTATTATCACTGGGATAGCAGCTTCCTATGAAACCTGATAGGTTGAAAATATTGGTAGGTGATATCTATCCTATAGGTCACGAAAGGGTTAATGATATGCCTGTGCAAACTAAAACTATAAAACTCTTAGAACATGCAGAGGCAACGCTGTTGGGTCTAGCATTCAACAACGGATTATCTAATATTGTAACAAAAGCACAAACAGTGCAAGACAAAGCAAGTCAATGGGACCTCATAAAAATTAGAACTTGAGTTCATCAAAAGACTTTACCAAAAGAAATGAAGAGACAAGCTACTGAATGAGAGACAGCTTTAGGAACCATATCCAACAAAGCTTAATAACCAAAATATGTAGAAAACTATGACAACAAAAAGAAGATTAAACTAATCATAAAATGGACAAATGACTTGAGTAAACATTACATCAAAGAGGACATTCAAATGGGAGCAAATACATGGTGTATGATTTGATGTGCATATTCTCAGCAGCAACAAAATAAAGATTAGGGAGGGAAATGAACTGAAGAAAAAAAATGAATCTGAAAAATATGCCAAAAATATAAACAGTGTTTAAATCTGGGTTTAAGGGGAGTTGTTAAACACTCAATGCATTTCTGTGTATTTATAATATTTCAGGATTACTGGTGTGCTGGTGTAGGATAAGCACTCAACCACAAGGTTGGTATGAACTGCAAGGTCACAGTTCAAACTCATCAGCCACTCCTCAGAAAACATATACAGGGTTGCTATAAGTCAGAACCAACTCAGCGGCACTGAACAACAACATTTCTAACAAAATGTCTGTAAGATTTTTTAATAGGATAGTAACCAATTTTCTCTGAATGTGATTTTTCTTTTTGTGCTTTGCTTGTCCAATTTCTCTAACATTTTGACTCTATTATTGTTTTAGAATAAAAATTAAAATATTTTTTTAAATGAAAAAAAAAAGTGAAGCAAAACCAACTGTAGAATACAAAAAGTCAACACTCATGAGAGTGGAATTGGGAGAAATCAAGAATAATATCCTTGAAGAAATTTCCAAATTTAAGATAAATACTTCAGGGATTCTATGATAACACTTTTTTTAATCTTTACATAGTTGAACTCTGTACATAGTTGAATTCCTATTGTCAATTACATCCCATGCTGTTCTTAAACTAACAAAATACTCAGGCATTCTTTTTTAGTTACACTAAACAGTTTGGTTTTAAGACTTCAGGGGATATTTTTGGGTTAAATTAAAAAAAAAAAAAAGACACAATTTTATTACCAGATCAGAAGTGAATACACTTCTTTGACACTACACCAAAACCTGACATACAGTAATTTCTTAAAGATTAGTTAAAATGATGATTCAAACCACATTAATAAATGTTTGGTACTATTACATCAAAATGCACTGGTTTATTTTCTCTTACTGAGAACGCCTTTTTAGCTATGCATAATTTTGCAATGTCATTTGGAAAATATTGCTCCACTGTAATTCAAACTTCTAAATGTTGGCGTGTGGTGTGACAGACAATAAGCAGTATCAAAAGGTCCCCATTTGTCAACTTCACGTGACCACCTTCATCTAACAATGAGCCACCCATCACTTTTAATTATTTGGTCCAACTTGATTGGTTTTGCCTCTATTAACAATCAGCCTATTGAAAACAAAAGGTTTTAGTAAGGGAAGATCTTTGGTTACTGTTAAGTGCTATTGAGTCGATCCTGATTCTTAACGACCCTGTATAGGGTTTCCAAGGAATGGTTGGTGAGTGTGAACCACTGACCTTGCAGTTTAAACCAACCTTGTAGTCAAGTGCTTATCCTACAGCGCCACACCAAGACTCCTTTGGAATAGTAAGATTTAAAAAAGAAAACATGCCTTTTTTTTTTTTTTTAGGAAGAACAATCTCAAATTATATAAACTTATTCTTCTGTTAAAAACATAGTACTTATATGTTTACAATAAAAAAAATGACTTCAACACATGTAGATTCTTGTCTAGTCATTACATTCAATGTACTTAACATTCGATAAAATTACATCTACCAACCAGAAAACCTTCTAGATAAAAAGTTTATCTGTTCATGTTGAAGCATGTATGTATAAAGCTTATCCTCTGGGGAAAGAATTTATCAGAATAATAAGCAACTGAATGATATTATTAAAGTTCCTAACTTAAAGAGCTCAGGAAAGACAGAAATATGAATGTGAAAGTAAGCGACATAAAAATTACAGTATTTTTTTTTACATTACAAAAATTCTGAAGCATTAGGAAAATGAAATTTGTCAGCTCAACATCTTAGTGCAGGTTGAAATGAATGAAAATCTGTCAGCCTGAATTGCCTCTGTGAGCCAATGTGGGAAGAATAGACTTTCTGTGGCTTGGGCTTTTATTGTTAATGGGCAAATCCCCAAATCATAAAACAGCTCATACTCATCTGTTATCCAGCACTCTAATTTCACAGGTGGCAGTCTTGGCTTTATAACAAAGACCTTGTTTTGACAGAAAAAAAATGTGAATGTAGTGCTTCATCCCATTAAGTCATCCACAGAAGAACTAGGATATACAATGTATGAAAGTGAATTAAATGTTCAATTTATCCATATGTCACTGAGTCTTTAAGCAATAAGAACTTGAACCATTAGGAACAACCTGTTTGTAATGTCCAATAGTTGGGTTGCTCCAAAATCGCCTGGGTTGGATGGCAAGTGCAAAGATGCTATTTTTCCTTATGGGTTACAAAGAAAAAACCATTGTGGTTTTGGCAGGTACGGATGGGGATGGGGGAACCAGATGAAAATAAATGAAAATAACCCAAATTTTATCAACAGATGAATGAATAAGCAAATGTATTGAATTGTTGTTATTAAGTGCCATTGAGTTGGTTCAGACTCACAGTGAACCTGTATAGGGTTTCCTAGGAGCAGCTGGTGGGTTTGAACCACTACCCTTGTGGTTCACAGTCCAGTTCTGATCCTACAACACCACACCAGGAGCCTCAATGGATTGAATTATACCTCCCAAAAATGGTGTTGGAGTCCTAACACCTACACCTGTAGATGTAATCCTATTTGGAAACTGGTTTGTTATGTTAATGGACCACATAAATGTAGGGTGTGTCCTAAGCCTAATCACTTCTGAGTAATATAAAAAGTAGTCTAAGCACAAAGAGGCATTAACAGAGGAAGGTAGATGCCACATGAAGATTGCCAAAGAACTGCAGAACACTATGGTTACAGAGCTGAAGCAAGGTTTGCACCCCAAATGGAAAAGTACCTCCCCCAATAGCTGATGCCTCAGGCTTGCAGCCTGAGAAAATAAATTTCTGTTCTTTAAAGTCACCCACTTGCAGGGTTTCTGTTAGAACAGTACTAGGAAACTAAGACATCATTTAATACAACACTACCTAGCAATACAAAGAAATGCCAACTACCTGACATTCTGGATATGATGTCAGAGTGTACAGGTAGTGTATTTACAATGGGGACTCCATCATAAGTGAATTCTGAAGTCAGTCAAATATCTCTTTTGTATTTTTGTTTTGTTTTGTATTCGCTATTATTGCCTTTGGAAATATTACATATAAACGTATGATATATTTTCATGCATACATACATTTAAAAATACACAACTCATAAACATTTGCTTTGACAATGAAGAAGAGTTGGAGGTTGTTGGCATTTTGTCAGCTGTGGTAATAAACCCAACTTATGAAACGTTCTGGATCATCTAGATTATGCCTGGGAATGGAGATAGCATTTCTAGTCAGAAAATTAATGAATAATTTCCTGTACAGTCCATGGTAACAGCTCACTGCTTCCCAAATCTTTCTGTCAACATTAGCAAAAAAAAAATCCATGTTTTTAAGTAATTGAAGCCCTTATTTAGTTTAGAAAACCAGTTAATCCTTTCATTGTAAAATATTTTGACTTTTCCCCTCCCTTTTCCTCCTTATTTCTTCTTCAGCATTTCTTTCTTCTTCAAAATCCATTAGGTCCTGATCAGTCAATTCCCCTTCTTCATGATCCACATCAGTGACACCAAGTTCTAAATTTAGCGTTCTTGCCATATGGATTTTTCCATGGATCTCTTCCATCATAATATACTGATCAAATGCTTGGAGTCTGTTCATATAACTCAGCAATTTTTTCCATATGCCATGCTTTGATTTTCCTGTAACATTAACCCAGGAAGATGTACTAACAATAAGATGTAGAACAAAAGAGACAGTCTACGTGTACAAAAAACACAGTTATTCAGTGTAGCTGCTCATACCTCAAATATGTCATAAGTTAGGGACTACCGGTATGGTGTAAGTACTAGAAAGTTATTTGCTGTTTTCAAAATATGTTTTATATTGCTCATGCAATACAACATTTTTCTCAACTCGCATTCATAAATGCTAAGACAATTTACAGGTATGTACGAATGTTTCTTCTCTGAGCTTGCCGGAAAACAGGTTTTGTATAAACTTAGATTTGTAGAATATATTTGACAGATGTTTTTGGTCCTCCATACAATTTAGAAGCATCTTTCTGATTGTGCTTGATATTAATTTATAAAATTTGATAATGATTTTAGTTATCACACCTCATTTAAAATAAAGCTTGTGGGGGAGAGGAATGAGCTAAAAAAATATATAGATCTTAGAAGCATTATATGAAATATAAATCATTTGCATGATTCCATTTAGAAATGCTAAATAAGGCAGAACTCAAGTGATAAACACAGACCCAAAGTCACCTAAGGCTGAAGAAGGAAGTCAAGGTGGATTACAAAGAGGCACAAAGAAATAAGAAATTTTGGGGAGAGACAGAAATCTTCCATGGTAGTGTGGGCAGTTACATAACTGCATACATTTGTCAAAACTGCATAATTTGTACACTTAAAGTCAGTCAATTTGCTGTCTGTAAATTATACCTCAAGAATGCTGATTAGTTTTGGGTTTGTTTGGTTTTTTAATGTGGCCCAAGAGACATTGTCATGGGGGATGGATAATATCTTAGTAGTGTTTAAACAAACAGAGATGCATTATTGGTTTTCCAACACTGCTGATTCTCCTAATGATTGTTATCTCAGTATTGCTCATTGGCTGTGATACAGAGGAGAATGTGTCACAGTAAATGAACAAAATGGTCCTCTGGTACCTGCAATGTGCCCTTTCTGACAAGGCCTTTCATACCAAAGCACTTAACCATGCAAAGAGCATTCTGAATGACTTTGAAGTTTTACATACCTATAGTAATTTATGAATAAAATGATTTGGCAATCACGTTACCTCGTGTTTCAACAGCATTGATGCATTTTCTGAGAATTGTGAATCCCACTGTATCCAATTGTGCACCTAAAAGAAAATACAGTTAAAAAGTATTACAGATACATTAATATTTAAATTTCCCTTCCTTACCAAGAGATTGGGAGTGGGAAGGGCCATCTTCAAATTTGGTAGAATATTAATTTCACATTTAAAAATAAAAGCTAATCTAAAATGTGGGGGCGATAAAGTAAAGAAGTGACTAGCTTATAAGGTTTCAAGAGGGATTTAGTTTAATCCTGGGATTAAACTAAATGTGGGAGGGGGAGATAGCGTCCCCACTGAATAGATTTCATCTTGTCTAGATGGATCTGGTGAAGAGAAATGGGGATAAGATTCTTCTGATTCAATAGTGAGTAATTGTTATCATGACTAATTGTGATTGTCACAATTGTAAAGGTAGAAGTTTTGTAACAAAAACAGGGGAGTAGCTAATCTTACAGTCCAGAAACAGAGGACCCAGGACATCAAAGGAGATGAGCACAAGCAGAATGCAGGACCCTATCCAGAGAAGCAGAGATGGAGGCAGAGAAGGGGACATGGAGAGAGGGAGCAGCTGAGGACTCTAGATTCATGGAAAGAGAGGGACTGAGAGTATGCCAAGAGGCAGACTTGCAGAATGTGCCCTTTGACTGGCTATGTGCCGTGAAGTCGGTTCCAACTCGTAGCAATCCTGTACAGGGTTTTCAAGGCTGTAAATCTTTACGGGAGCAGAATGCCTCATCTTTCTCCAGCGGAACAGCTGGTACTTTCGAACTGCTGACCTTGTGGTTCATAGGCCAATTCGTAACCACTACACTACCAGAGCTCCTTGTGCCCTTTGGAGGTTTAAATTATTATATATGCCTGAGTGTTTAAAAAAAAAAAAAAAGAGCTAAAATGAATCAAGAGAAATACTGTTAACTGATGGTACATGAAGGGGATTATAATCATTGTAATGAAACAAAGTATGTGATTTGTTGAATGGTAAAACTGATGATCTGCCCTGTAAACTTTCATTCAATCCACAACTAAAATTTTTTTTAAAAAGCAATGATAAAAAAGAAATAAAATAAAACTAAAGTCTGTGTATTTCCCTGCGTAAGTGATGTAAATAGGAATTTCATATATTTAGACTAATAGCCTTTGTTGGGATATCAGGATATCGATATCGATTACCAATACTTCATAATTAAATTTGTATTTTAAAATACTTTAAAATTAATAAATATAACCTAATTTAACAAGTGAAAAAGAAAGTGATGCAGAATGTGTCCTTTGGTTGTTTAAATGATTATATATTCCTGAGTGTTTTTGTGTACATCTCCCCCCCCCCCCCCCAAAACAAAAGCAGAGGGAATAGAAGCAAATACTGTTGAATGATGATACATGGAAGGGATTATAAACATTGCCATGAAACAATGAGTGTAAAACCAATATTCTCCTATGTAAACTATCACTCAATTCACAATAAAACTTGAAGAAAAAAAAAAAGTGATACAAATCTTTAGAGAATATGATCTAGAAATAGTCAAAACACATTTTGCCAAGCATTCCAACAACAATTTGGTTAAAAAAAATGACAAACACATGTGCAAATTAATGAAGGTCCGTAAATTACTTGAAAGTCAGAGAAAGAACATAAAACTTGCTATTCAGAAAACCTGGTAAGCGATTTTAATTTTATTATTTGGGCAATAACCTTGGATTAAATTTTTTATATTTTATATCATGTACTAAGCTTTTTAAAATAATATTTTGTTGTTTTCATAATGAATTTAAAACATATGATTCATATGTATTTTGAAAATATAATTTCATAATTTTTCTAATATAGAGGCTGGCATATTTGTGTAGTCAAATAAAACACAAGTGATATTTTAAAAACTGAACCAGGAGAATAAGTATTAGTGATCTATCTCTCTTTATAGAACTTAAGAACCAGTAATATTAACTTGTGTCTCTCTGGGGATGATATGCACCATCATGAATATAAATATTACAGGTTTTCCACAGTGCTAAGGAGCTCTGGTAGCGTAGTGGTTATGAATCGGGCTATGAACCATAAAGTCAGCAGTTTGAAACTACCAGCTCTTCCATGGGAGAAAAATGAGGCTTTCTTCTCCCGTAAAGACTTACAGCCTTGGAAACCCTATACAGGGTCGCTATGAGTCGGAACCAACTCCACGGCACATAACAACAACAAGGAGCTCTGATAGCGTAGTGGTTATGAATAGGGCTGCTAATCTCAGGATCAGCAGTTTGAACTACCAGCTGTTCCGCAGGAGAAAGATGAGGCTTTTTGCTCCTGTAAAGATTTATAGCCTCAGAAACCCTGTACAGGGTCGCTTTGGGTCAGAACTAACTCCATGGCATACAACCACCACCACCAATCTCGAAGAAAATTTTAATGAGGAAAACTGAGCAGTGGTTTACTGTTCAAGGATCTACTACTCACACAGTTTTATAAAATGCAAATATTTCTGTACGCTTAGAAAAACTAATTTTGTCTTGAAAAGTGAGTTGTAATTTCTCCATAAAAAAAGGGCAGCTGGGGTGGGGGGGGAAGGTGGGAAGAAGGACAGAAATGACAAAGAAGGTGGGAGGGAGAAGGGAGAAAACAGAAGAAAGGGGAGGGAGAAAGATGCTTCAGTGGTTTTGCAATCCTTTCGCAATATCCTATCAATTTCCAGGGCCAGGCTATAGGACATGTCTGTTATTTAACCACTGACCAAGTAATAGACACATCACAATCATTACAAAATATGGTATATATCATGATTTCATCCCTTCTCCCAACCTACTCACCCAAAGACATCAGAATGAAATTTGTAAAGAATTCAGCAAGCAGGTCACATTTTTGTTTTATCTCAGTACAAATCATGAGTAGGCAGTGCTTCATTTTCTTGAATGCAAATAATGTTTCTGAAGGGCATTCTCTTAGACTATTTTAATATGTTTGGCTGTAATTTGTTGGTTTTGTCTTTCAAGTGCAATGATATGCTCTGTATACAACCCATACTCAAAGACTGTATGGATATCAAGGAGGAAGGCTGATAAACAGCTGATAGCCACAGGGACTTACAACTTAGGAAGTTGAAGGCTGCATGTTTGACACTCTTTTGTGATCATTTAAGGCTTTGCAAATAACTATCAAAGTGCATTGTAGAGAAAGTATTGACTACAAAAAGCAACAGATGGAAAAGATGAATGAGAGTTACAGAAATATAAGAAAATCTGAGCAGATTTCCAGTGGCTAAAACAGAATACATATATAATTATCAGAGGACTAGGGAGAACAGAGAGAGTGCAGCCAGCAACAGTTTGGCATCAGCAAGGAGCACAAAGTAACTCACAAAAAAGGGATACAACAGTCATTTTATAAATTAGCACTTACTTCCTTCTGGTCTTGGGATGGCTCTATTAAAATTAGGGAACAGCTAGTAAAAGAGAGAAAGGGAAAATTTAACATTTTTATGGAATCAATAAAAATGATTCAAACAGGCACACATAGGACCATGCAAAAATATACTTTCATAAACTAAATATTGGTTAATTATATAACTCTCCTGCTCTTGAATACAAAGATAAATAACAAATGGGGATACTTCTGAGTCAACTGCATCTCTCCTATCTACTGAGATGTACCAAAGAATGGTACATGAGAGGATCAAGGTTTTTCTTGGTACTTCAGCATTACTAAATCCCTAGTACAATAACAAAGAAATTATTGCATTCTACCCAAATAGATTACACTCATTTTTCAATGCTATTTCTACAATCTGGTATTTACATAAGATGGAGATAACCTCCACCGATAACTTAAAAAAACATATATAAACACCAAGGTAAAGACTCTAGTGCTGACCCAACATTTGGAAAGCAAAAATATTCACTTTTCTCTATGTCTCTGAGCTAATCACTTGGCTTTCTAAATTAAAAGAGAGGTTATATGTGTCTTCAGGGTTACACTGACAATGGCCACAGATTTATTTCTCACTAACTTGGTTGTGTAATCTTTTTGATGTATGAACTCACTTTCCAAAGAACTTCTTAAATCTTTGGAGGGGCACATTACTATAACTACTGTTATTGTTGTTAGGTGTCATCAGGTCACTTCTGACTCACAGCGACCCTCTGTACAACAGAATGTAACACTGCCCGGTCTGGTACCATCGCCACAATTTTGCTATGTTTGGAACCATTGTTGTAGTCACAGTGTCAATCCATCTTGTTGAGTGTCTTCCTCTTTTGTGCTGACCCTCTATGTTACCAAGCATGATGTCCTTCTTCAGGGACTGGTCCCTGCTGATAACATGTCCAAAGGACAAGAGACAAAGTCTCGCCATCTTCACTTCTAAAAAGAATTTGGGTTGTACTTCTTAACACAGATTTTGTTCATTCTTCTAGTAGTTCATAAGTCCATGGCATATTCAATATTCTTTGCCAATGTCACAATTGAAAGACATCACATCATCTTCAGTCTTCCTTATTCACTGTTCAGCTTTCAAAAGCATATGGGATATTAAAAATAACAGAGTTTGAGTCAGGTGGACCTTAATCTCCAAGATGGCATCTTTGCTTTTGAGCACTTTCAAGAGGTCTCTTGAAGTTTGTGGTTTTGCAGCCAATCTACCCAATGCAATACATCATTGATTTCTTGCCTGCTGATTCCATGGGTGTTAACTATGGAACCAAGCCAAAACGAAATCCTTGGCAATTTCAGTTTATTATGATGTTGCTTGTTGGTCCAGTTGTGAGGATTTTTGCTCACAGCAAAGGCCACTAGACCACCAAAATGAAAGTAAAGCTTGAATAAAGTGGCAGACAGACTGCACTTCTTTGCCTCTGCATCTGTATCTCTGCCTTTAATTTATTCCTCTAAGCAACCTGCATACAGAGACCATTCACGATGGCTACATAATATTGTCTACTATAAGCCATTGGACTAACTCATAAATTGCTAAATCCAGCAAAATAATTACAGCAGTCTCTTATATGATTGCCTGAACCACCCCATATTTACTGTTTCATCTCCAGTGAGGTCAAATGCATTGCAAGCATTTATTGTATTCAGCATCTAAAATACTGTCAGGTAAGAAAGAAGAAATTGAGAATTTAGATAACTTCTTCAGGCAAAGCAAACCAGAGTGGCATAGTCAAGAAAAATCAAAAATAAAAATTAATGATACACCAGTCTTAATGTGTGGTTCCCAGATTCCGACTATTTCCAAGATGAATTCTAACACCAGTTTCACCAGCAAGTATTTTCAAAGACTATGAATCAAAAATAACATAGAAATAGACCGAAGTAAAGTCTAAAAGATTTCAAATGAAAGCTCAAGCACTGATTATTCTTACAGCTTCGTTTCCACCCAGTGCTTCCATCCACAGCTTCCTTTCCTCTTCTGAAAACGCCTGCATGGTCAAGGACACGCCGGGTCTGGAAAACACCAGTAACAGGTCGGGTTAACCTAGGTTCCTAAAAATAAAACCTCCTTTTCTGGCTCCTAAGGAGCTCTGGTAGCGTAGTGGTTATGAATCGGGCTGTGAACCGCAAGGTCAGCAGTTCGAAACTACCAGCGGTTCCGCGGGAGAAAGATGAGGCTATCTGCTCCCATAAAGATTTACAGCCTCGGAAACCCTGTTCAGGGTCGCTATGGGTCGGAACCGACTCGACGGCACTTAACAACAGCAACAAGGCATCATACCTGGATAATGAAGTTTCTGTTTATAAAAGAAATGCATGTTTATTGCTCTACAGACATGTACTTCCCTATTCCAACTCCATTTCTGAGATGACAGAGTTGTGTATTTCCATCTCATTGTCTTCAAGCCCTGCATTTTAGTCCTTAGGAACAAATGTCAATTATTTCTCAGCTCGGTTTATTCATCCATGTGTAGATTGTACCTGAGAACTCTTATTACCGAGAAGGATACTAGATAGAGAAGTCTCAAGTAATTCCACATAAAGTGTAGATGGCTTCTCAAGTGAAAACAATTTTGGTATATTTGATCCAAAGTATCAGAAAATTAAATTTTCTGGTAAGGAAATAAAAGGCAATGCAGATGCTCCAAAAACATAGAAAACTGGAAACAAAAAGAGATGGGTGAAATGGAAAGCAAATAATAATTTCCTTTGGATCCTGAATATACTTTTGAAAGTCATCATTCTTGCCATAGCATTTCACGCCCTTTTTAACTACTGGATAATCTTTTCCAACGAAGGCAAGCTGTGAGAATCGACTATAATTCAGTAATCACTACAAGTCTTATAAAATACTCTGAATCTCTAAAAGCACTGTGCCAAATATGAATAAGCAAACAGTCCTCCCAACACTCACTCCCACAGGCATTCTGCTTTCTCCCTACATGATGGTTATAAAACTGAAGAGAATAAACTATTTGCTTAAAGTTCACAGAAAAATAACTGCAACATAAACTGCAACTGATACAGGCTTTCATCTACAACCATTTTCTCCAGACTATGAAATTTGTGTGTGGGTAAAAGAAAAAAACCCATCCTACCCACTGCTGAACAGCAAAATGAATCTTTATTGTCTACTTTAACTGTTCTGGCTTTACTATCACCTTGGCACTGCAGAGCTCAGAACGAAGGTTCCACTTCCTCTCACTCTACTGCTCACGGCATCCTCCTGGAGCAAGAATGAAGGCAAGATGCCCAGACAACCAAGCTGTTTTAAAAAGTTCCTTGCCTGGGACATGAAGACTTTGGTTCTTTATTCTTAGTAACCCACATTGAGCTCAGGGGACTTAAATAAAATTGTGAGGGAAAACTTCAGATGGCACTTCACATCAGTTAAGTGATAACACAATATTTACACATGGGGGTCTCAGGTCTGCAAGAATGCTCCATTCTTGTAAAGAAGAAAAAAATATGTAAAGACCTCCCTAAAACCTTATTGATTTAAACACTTAATATGCAACTAAGGAGTCATGCTGGTACAGCACTTAAGTACTTGACTATTAACCAGAAGGTTGATGGTTAGAACCCATCAGCAGCTCCAAGTGAGAACCATGTGATAGCCTGCTTCTCTAAAGACCTTCACTCATTTTCAGTTCTCTTTCTGAGAACTTGTGGGTTGTTAATCCAAAGGTTAGGAGTCCTAGTGTGGCACTGTGCAAAGCCGTTTGAACTGCAAGGTTAGCAGTCCAAGCTCACCACCAGCTGCTCCTCGGAAACTCTATACAGGGTCGCTGTGGGTCAGAACTGACTCGACAGCTCTTAACAACAATAACAACAACAATAATCCTACGGTTGGTAGTTCAAACCCACCAGCTGTTCTCCAAGAGAAAGATAAAGCTGTCTGCTTCCATAAAGATTTATATGGCCTTAAATTCTAAGGGCAGTTCTACCCTGTCACATGGGGTCAACTCAACTACTAAGTTGAAATAAACAATAGTGCTTAACAACTAACAACAACAAATAATCTGTAATTAAATCACAAACCAATAGAATGTGAGGAAAATGTTATTATCAAATGCACAATGAAAAATGGACAACTTTCCTAATCCATGAATAGGAAACTGAAATCCAAGGACAAAATGCCAACTTCTGTCATGGGAGGACAAACATTTAGTTTGATAAGCATTGAGTGACTGCGCTGTAGGCCTTGTACCAAAGGGTCAGTAAGAATTAAACATCTACCATCAGATGCCAGGTACTGGGTTGGGACTACAGCCCACAGAAAAAAGCAGAATTTACACAAATAATGATTACTTACAGTAGTACAGAGTGTAACAAAGAGCAGATTCCCATTCCCCACTGCCATCCACTCAATTCTGACTCATAGTGACCACATGGTGATGATGGTGGTAGAGTGCTAAAGAGTTGGTTCCAACTCATAGGAACCCTGTATACGGTTTCCCAGCCTGTAAATATTTTCAGAAGCCAAAAGTCTCATCTTTCTCCTAAGGAGCCGACTGTGGATTTGAACTGCTGACATTCAGGTTAGGAGACTGACGTGTAACCCACTATACTACATGCTAAGGTGATGGTTAGGTTTTGAGTCAACAGGATTCTCAGTGGTTTGGCAGTTAAGATGCAGCTATCCCACATGATGTGATTTGATATCATAAACCAATATATCCACATGACACAATTTGATATGATTAAGGGCGGTGGATCCCACCCTTATACCAATCATCACAGTGATCTGATGTATGGAAGATCCCCAAGGGTGTGGCATGCAATCCCTGTTATCTTACAAGAAATAAAAGGAGAGAGAATTGAGCAGAGATAGAAGAGCAGGGAGTGAACTGTATCTTTTGGATCTGGGATCCCTGCACTGTGAAGCTCCCAGATTCTGAGGAAGATGATGTCAAGATGTATGGAGATCTCCAAGGAATTTCTGGGCCAAAAGATGCTGAAAGGAGACAAGAACCATTCCTCGGAGTAAAAAAAGAGAAAACCTTCCCCAAGAGCCAACACTGAATTTCAACTTCTATCCTCCTAAACTAGAATAAATTTCTGGTGGTTAAAGTCATCCACTTGTGGTATCTCTGTTACAACAGTACTAGCTAACTAAGACACTGCCCCATAGGGTTTCCCATGGCTATAAATCTTTACAGAAACATAAAATCACATTGTTCTCCCGTGTAGCAACTGGTGAGTTTGAATCTCTGACTTTAGGTTAGCAGCCCAATGTTTAACCAAAGAGCCACATGCAGTTGTTGTTAAGTGCAGTTGAGTCAGTTCCAACTCATGTTGTTGTTGTTAGGTGCCATCGAGTCAATACCAACTCATAGTGACTCTTTACACAATAGAACAAAATAACTCTAATCCTACACCAATCTCACAATCGTTGCTACTCCTGAGCCCATTGCTGCAGCTACTGTGCCAATCCATCTCACTGGGGAGGGTCTTCCTCTTTTTCTCCAATCCTTCATTTTGCAAACATGATATCCTTCTCCAGGGACTGGTCGCTCTTGATAATATGTCCAAAGTATGAGAGACAAAAGTCTGGCCATACTCTTCCAAGGAGCACTGGGGTTGTACGTCTTCCAAAACAGATTTGTTTTATTCTTTTGGCGGTCCATGATACTTTCAATAGTCTCTTCCAACACCATAACCTAATAATGCATCAATTATTCTACTCTTCCTTATTCATTGTCTACCTTTCTCATGCATATGCGGTCACTGAAAATATCATGGCTTGGGTCAGGCATACCTTACTCCTCAAACTGACATCTTTGGTCAACACTTTAAAAAGTTCTTGTAAGGCAGATTAGCCTAATGAAATATGCCATTTGATTCCTTGACTGCTGCTTCCATGAGTGTTGATGGTTGAACCAAGCAAAATGAAGTCTTTGACAATTTCAGTCTTTTCTCCATTTGTATGGATGTTGTTTACTGGCCCAGTTGTGAGGATTTTGGTTTCTTTACATTGAGATGTAACCCATACCAATGCTGTAGTCTTTGATCTCCATCAATAAATATTTTAAGTCTTCTTCACTTTATCCAACAAAGTTGTGCCATCTGCATACTGCAGGTGTTAATGAATTTTCCTCTAATCCTGATGCCACATTTTTCTTCTTAAAACTCAGCTTCTCAGATTATTTGCTCACCATACAGATTGAATAAGCAAAGTGAAAGAATACAATCCTGGCAAACACCTTACCTGATTTGAAACCATTTAGTGTTCCCTTGTACTGTTTGAACAACTGGTCTATATTCAGGTTCCTCATGAGCACAATTAAGTGTTCTGGAATACTCATTCTCTGCTCATAATGTGCTCATAGCTTGTCACGATCCATACAATCAAAAGCCTTTGCGTAGTCAATAAATCACAGGTAAACATCTTGGTATTTTCTGCTTCCAGCCAAGATCCATCTGACATCAGCAATGATATCCTTTATTTCACGTCCTCTTCTGAACCTCGCTTGAACCTCTGGAAGGTATCTGTCAATGTATGGTTGCAGTCGCTTTTGTATTATCTTTAGTAAAACTTTTCTTGCATGGGATATCAGTAATATTGTCCAATGATTTCCAAGTTTCATTGGGTAACCTCTCTTTGGAATGGGCTCAAATATGGATCTCTTCCATACAGTTGGCCAGGGAGTTGTCTTCCAAAATCTTGGTACAGATAAGTGAGTGTCTCCAGTGCCACATCAGTTTGTTAAAGATTTCAATTTGTATTCCCTCAATTCC
>NW_006408673.1:1090221-1098320 GCF_000296735.1 Chrysochloris asiatica | reverse complement strand
CCTATCACAGACAGTGTTGTACTTCTAGACAGATCTTGATATGTTCTTTTTGATGATGAATGTGACACCATTCCTTTTCAATCTGTCATTCCCAGCATAGTAAACCATGTGATTGTCAAATTCAAAATGGCCAATAGCAGTCCATTTCAACTCACTAATGCCTAGGATATTGATGTTTACACATTTCATTTTTGACAATTTTCAATTTTCCTAAATTTATACTTCATACATTCCATGTTCCAATTATTAATGGATGTTTATAGATGTTTCTCTCCATTTTGAGTTGTGCCCCATCAGCAAATGAAGGTCACACAGGCTTTATTCCCATGGGCTTTACTCCATTCACATCATCATGGTCAAATCTACTTTGAGAAGGCAGCTCTTTCCCACTCACATTTTGAGTGCCTTTCAACTTGAGGGGGTTCATCTTCTGGTACTATATCTGACAATATTCTGGTGCTCTTCATCATGTTTCAGTAGTCAATATTCTGGTGCTGACAGTGCTCCACAGCTATTTATAATGTTTTCAGTGACTAAATATTCAGAAGTAGTCCATATCTCCTTCTTCCTAGTCTGTCTTCATCTGGAAGCTCAGCTGAAAAATGTATACCGTGGGTGACCCTGCTGGTATTTAAAATATCCGTGTCATAGCTTCCAGAATCACAGCAACATGCAAACCACCACAGTAAGCAAATTGACAAATGAGTTGTACCGTTGAATCGATTCCAACTCATAGCAACCTTGTATAGGGATTTTGAGGAGCAGCTGGTGGATTTGAACATCCAACCTTGTGCTAATCCCACAGTGCCACACCAAACGTCCAAATAGAGAACTGTAAAGGACTGACGCCAGCTACCTAGGTGAAAGGAGCAATGAGGACAAGAACAATTAGAAGATGTATGTCAAAGTATAATGGCAGTCATCTTCAAATACATTAAATCACTGTGGGCAAGAAGACTTGTCTGTAGGCTAATGCAGATGCCAATCTCAGTTGGCAATGCCTGCATTTCTGGGTGTGATGGGACTATGTAACAGGTAGACTTGACCAAACCTGGAAGCTGGGTTTCTCTGGGAAGGGGTCATTTCATCTGAGGATGTTAAGGATAGGTCAATAGGGCAGAACTAGAGTTGTCTCACAGGCAGAGAATGTTCATAGGAACAAAACAGCACTCTTTAGAGGGACTAAATTAATTAGCCTCGTTGCTGGACCTGTAAATTTCAGTTGGAGAACCGCACAATAGGAAGCTGGCCCATCCACACAAGACCTCACTGGTCACACTCATTGGTTCATGCTAAGTGCCACTGAAGGCTTTTAGTAGGGGAATAACATTATCAGATTAACATTTTACATGAGCACTCTGGTTTCTGATTGAAGAAGGAATTGGAAATATAGACAAAAACTGAATGCAAAGAGATGTTCAAAACTGGGAGGATGAGATGTTGTTTTTGTTAAGTGCGGTCAAGTTGGTTCCAACTCATAGTGACCTTTTATAGGGTTTCTGAGGAGTGGTTGGTGAGCCTATGGTTCAAACAGACCTTGTAGTCCAGTGCATTAACTCACAGCCCCAGAGCACAATAAAGTTGAAGGCAGAGATAAATGAATGGACTTGAGAAATATTCAAGATGTGCTTCTAACACGCTATAGGCAGCAAAATAATAAGATAGCTATTGCTCCAAGAGTAAAGAGTAAGAGACAGATCAGTTACAATACAGAATTGACAACTAGCAAAGGGATTCTGTGAAAGTAAAACATAATTACAGGCAATAAGAGCTTTAAAAAGTACTCATAAAACCAACTCTGGACGAACCTCTTGTACCATTTAGTCTCTTTTTGTTTACCCCTATGGTTTTCCATTGATATTCATATGTGAGGGGAAATACTACTAGGACTCCTGGTATGACACTATAGGATAAGCAATGGACTGCTAATGGCAAGATCAGTGGTGCAAACCTACCAACCACTCCTTGGAAACTCTACACAGGGTTTCTATGAATCGGAACCAATTCGACAACACTTAACAACAGAAGGTAGATCTAACCACGGTGCCCTAAGAACAGTAAATAGAGATGTTGGATAGAAGGAAAAATGAGTGATTCTTGTAACTTAGGACACAACATATAATTGCTGAATGATAAAGGATTTGCAGAGTTATAAACAAGAACTATAGATACCAAAGGAGAGAAAAGAGCAATGGTCAAGCCTTAGATGAAACTGTCATATGAGAATAAAATCTAGTGTGATATAAAAATGAAAAATTATATGCCTTGCCTCGAAGTAAGGTAGGGCACAATGACTCAAACCTGAGCCACTTTAGCCCTCATTGGACTAGAGCAAAGAACATCATTCAGTTTTAAATTTGGAAAAGGTGTGTGCCACCATATTTATTCAATCTGTATGCTTAGCACATACTCTGACAAACTGGATTATATGCCTACTATATGCGGATGATACAACCTTGCTTGCTGAAAGTAAAGAGGACTTAAAATGCTTACAGATGATCAAAGACCACAACCTTTGGTATGGATTGCACCTCAATGTAAAGAAAACAAAAATCCTCACCACTGAACTAATAAATAACATCACGATAAATGGAGAAAAGACTGAAGTTGTCAAAGACTTCAATTTGCTTAGATCAAGCATTAACATTCCTAGAAGCAGAAATCAACAAATCAAACATACTTCATTAGGCAAATCTGCTGCGCAAGACCTCTTTAAAGTGTTGAAGAGTAAAGATGTTAGTTTGAAGACTAAGGTGCACCTGACGCAAGCCATCGTATTTTCTATAGGCTCATATGCCTGTGAAAGTTGGACAGTGAATATGGAAGACCATAGAAGAATTGATGCATTTGAGTTATGGTGTTGGAGGAGAATATTCAAAGTACCATGAAGTGACAAAAGAACAAACAAATCTGTGTTGTAAGAAGCACAGATAGAATGTTCCTTACAAGACAGGATGGCCAGACTTCATTTCTCATACTTTGGACATATTGTCAGGAGGGACTAGTCCCTAGAGAATATCATGCTTGGTAAAGTGGAGGGTCAGCGAAAGAGAGGAAGTCCCCCAAATAAATAATTGTTTGGATTTTTACTTTGTATCCTATGACCTAGTTAAGCCCACAATTTGTAGTTCTAGTAGATTTTTTATTGTGTTTTTAGGATTTTTTGTGTGTAGATAATTGTGTTATCTATAAATAAAGACAGTCCTATTTCTTTAAAAAAAATCATTCAACATCTGCTGAATAATATTGAATAGAAATACATCATCTACAAGGAGAGAATACTATTTCTGTTTATATTATGACAAATAGTAATATGGCAACTTAAAACTACTCTAGAGAAATTAATTCATCACACTAAATAGTCTTCAGAAAAGTCATACTTTCAGCACATTGTTTAAAAGCAATCAGTCACTAGTATTATATAAAGCCAGATTCCAATACTATTGCATATTTATACTCTTATTTATCTTATATTTACTGAACCCCTGCCTTTAAAACATTACTGTAAAATGAGGAAAATAAACTAATGCACTAAAACATATTTTAATGATTTTTAATTTCTCAAGTACCTTTTGCAATAATTGCTAGAAAATCATTAAGCAAAGATGAGGCTTTTGGAAATACTGCACACATTTAAGAGTATAGAATATTAATAGTATGCCACTGCTAAGTTAAAATGTAAACATTCTGTAGATTTTTTGGTGGGGGGGGCAGTAAGGAGGAAGCCATGTATTATTAATATAATGTAATGGCTACGTGAGATAGCATGGCAAATATGAGAACAGCCAAAACCAAAAAATTTTACAACTGTGAGCTGAAATAGGTCATATTTACATAGAGAAAGTATATCTTATTAATTTCATGCAATAGTTAAGGTAACAACATTAGCAACTCCACTTCAGCTAGAATTAGAATGAGAAAATTCTGATTTATTTTGGTTCTTAGAGTCAATATTGCTACAATCCGTTACACTGGTTCAGCCAAGGACACAGTTATTCTATTATTCATCAAACAAATCATTTCATCCAAACTAACATCTGAGTACCTACTATGTGCCAGATACTGTGTTAAGTTCTGAGTAATTCATGACCCACTATGAATAAAAGATGATTCTTAGTGAATATAAAGGCAACAGTACCAACTTCATGAAGATAAAATATGGACCAGGTGGAAAACAAACTTTATGGGAGAGTATTTCTTTACTTAGGATCATTATCTGCAACACATTTTAGTAACTGAATTCTGTAGAAAGGAACACTGACACAAAATAAATTCTTGTTCTTAAATCAGTCTCTCAATCTCTTTTCATTCATTCATTTTTTAAAAAGTATAGTTTTATGTATCAGACACTATCATAAGCCCAAACATGAAAAGCAAACAAACAGTCTAGGGAATTATTTTCGGTAATCTACATTTTTATCCTTGACAAAGTGCTATAGGATAAGTGTTAGACTGCTAACCACAAAGTTGGCAGTTCAAACACACCAGTCGCTCCTTGGAACCCTATACAGAATTCCTATGAGTTAGAATTGACTCGATGGCATTTAGCAACAACAATTCTCTTTCTAGTTTTTATAGTTCTGTAAAAGTATGTCCTGTTGTTGTTGTTAAGTGCGACCGAGTCAGTTCTGACCCACAGCAACCCTTCCACAAAGCAGGTAGAAGACAAATATTTTTCTTATACTGTACCTGATTACTCACTAAGCTTATAATTAGGAAAACATACAAAAAAGACAAAAATGAAGAGAAACATTTTGTAAGGCGAGTTTGATAGAGGAGTTGTTAAGTCAGAAATCTAACAAGGAGCTACCAAAACTAAGTTGTTGTTGTTAAGTGCCATCAAGTTGGTTCTGGTCCATAACGACCTTGTATAGAGTTTCCGAGAGTGACTGGTGAGCTTGAAACACCAACCTTGAGATTCAAATTGACTTTGAAGTCCAGCGCATTAACCCACAGAGCCACACCAAGACTCCAAAGGTTGTACATGCAGCCAAGTAGGTGACTGTGATAAAGAACTGGTTGCAAGTGGTGGTGGTGTCCCATGGAGTTGGTACCAATTCATAGCAACCCTGCATAGGGTTTATAAGGCATGCAAACACTGGACAGTGCATAAGGAAGACTGTAGAAGAATTGATGCTTTTGAGTTATGGTGTTGGAGGAGAATATTGAAAGTGCCATGGGCTGCCAAAAGAACCAACAGGTCCATTTTGGAAGAAGTGCAGCCACAGTGCTCCCTGGAGGCCAGGATGGCCAAACTTCGTCTCTCATACTTCAGACATATTGTCAGGAGGGACCAGTCACTGGAGAAGGATATCATGTTTGGTAAGGTGGAAGGTGAGAGAAAAAGAAGAAGACCCCCAACGAGACGGATTGGCCAAGGGGCAGCATCGATGCACTCAAGCGTGGCAACACTAGTGAGTTTGGCCTAAGATCGGGCAGTATTTCACTCTGCTGTGCATAGGTCGCTATGGGTCGGTACCAACTTGATGGCACCTAACAACAACAACAACAAATCGTTACAGGAGCAGAAAGCCTCATCTTTCTCCCATGGAATGACTAGTGGTTTCGAACTGCTGACCTTGAGGTTAGCAGCCTGACTCATAATCATTATGATAGTAATAATCAGGAATTGTCTAAAACTTTTCTAAGCGGAATGTCGAAAAAGAAAAATTAAACACCAAACCAGCACAGTAGATGTCCTGGACTAAACTCTACTATAAGAAGGAAAATATGCTAAATTGTATCCTGAAAAGGTGAATGAGAAACTTTTAAAGGTTACAAAGATGTGGCAATCATATTCATTTTCACATAAGGATTTCTGGAAGAAAATACAAAATCAATGAATTATATATTTTTCAGAGATGATAAAAGTGTGATCTGATCTTACAATCTTCCTAAGGGTGACACATTTATTATAATTTCCTTATTCAGTCCACCAAAAATGATTCAAACAGAATAAACAAGCAATGATACAATCAGAATGAGTAGGATTATCTGTTTCAATAAAAGTTCATTCAATAATTAATCATCAGAGGACTGTCACTTCTGCTAAGAATGTAAAAAGTTGCAAGAGAAAATCATTCCCACCCTGAGGAGCATTGAATTACTTAGTAGGATCCTATTGGACATTGTCTTTGTGTAGGAGACTGCAATCACTGAGGTGTTGAGGCCCTGTGTTATGGACGAAAATCCTACACGATGGCTCCACTCAGGATGGCTAGCTAGGGACCCTGAGGGCTCAAGGAAGTAACCTCCAGACGTCCCAGGCTCATTGGCTTTTATGAACTCACTGTGGGGCTAGCTCTGTGTAATTTCTTTTAGTCCTATTAATTCATTCTATGCTTCGAACGCCAGTAATTGTAGCTTCTGAGAAAATGGTTTCTTATGTGCCTCTCTTAATGTCTCCACTGTGTTGGCAATGCTTAAGGTTCTAGGAACAAATCTCTCTGAGGAACAAACTCTGGCCACCTGGCAAACATAGCAAAACTGTTCTTTATCAGATTTTTCAGTTATGTTTAATATTAACTTAATACATGAGCCCTTGAAACCCATGGACAAACATTAAAACAAAAACCTCTTCTAAAGCCAAGGCCTAAAAGTTCCTAGGGCAAGTTTGCTGGGAGACGCTGGAGAAAAATTCCCCTAAGGAATTCACCCAAAGTAGATTGGAGGCTTCCGAGGTTTTGTTCAAAGAATAATGGTGGTCAGCCTTCTCAGAAAGTCCCCAGGTGCAGACCATTAACATAGGAGTCCTCCTTCTTCCTGCAAGCCTTGGCCAGGTAGCTGAAACAGCTGGATTCCTTTCAGACCTTTTGAATCCTTTTCTCACTGAAGATTAGGTGCTATAGGTATGTTAATTAGTCTTGAGAAACCTTGAGTTGCTGCCTTGGGATTCGAACCTACAAAGTACTATATAACAATTTGCTTGAATTTCTAGAAAATTAAGGATGTTAGATTATCAAGACAATTTGTGATGTATGTTCCTGTAAATCATTGTGTCCTATTTTGAACGATTAATCACATTTCACTTCTGTACCCTGTCTTGATAAACCCCGCCTTCCTTTGTGTAAAGCTCCTCCCTGCAATAAAAAGGAGGTGCAGACTGAAGCCCGCATGCATTACGGCTTGCAGGACATGCATTAAGGGCAGGCATTGCAGTTGGTAAGGTGTGCATACTGCTTGAATAACCATGAGGTTTACAATGCAGGATCTGTCTGACGCCAGTGTGGCATCCACTCTGGTCTCGGGGTGTCTTCTTGTCTCTCTTGTTGCGTCTTTGTGTGTATTCTTTCTCTATCTCTGTCACCTCCAGCTCTCCCTACTTTGTGAACCGAACTCCCCTGTTGAGGCCGGTTCTCCACATCTTTGTAACTCCCACCAAGTGACTGCGTTGTTTTTGTCAAGTGCCATCAATTTGGGTCAGACTCATTGTTGTTGGTAGGTATTGTGGACTTGGTGCCAACTCATAGCAACCTTATGCACAGCAGAACGAAACACTCCCCGATCCAGTGCCAACCTCACAACTGTGCCAATCCATCTCATTGGGGTCTTCCTATTTTTCTCTGACCCTTCACATTACAAAGCATGATGTCCTTCTCCAGCAACTGGTTTCTCCTGATAATATCTCCAAAGTGTTGTATAGGGGTTTCTGAGGCTGTAAATCTTTGCAAGAGCAGAAAGCCTCATCTTTCTCCTACAGAGCAGCTGATGGGCTCCAACTGCTGATCTTGTGGTTTGCAGTCTAGTGCTTAATCTACAGAGCCACTGTGCTCACTAACGACTCTTTTGTTGTTTTTAAGTGCTGATGAGTCAGTTCCGACTCATAGCAACCTTGTATAGGGTTTCCAAGGATCAGCTAGTAAGTTTGAACCACTAACCTTTCTGTTAGTAATAATGTGCTTATCCTATAGTACCACACCAGGTGATTATGACTCACCAAGAAGACTAGATAGCTTAGCTTGCAAATACTGTAAATAATGTGCATGGTGCCTTTGTGGGATGTTAATATTGTTGTTATTAAGTGCTGTCAAGTCATCTCTGAATTATAGCAACCCTGTAAAGAGTTTCTGAGTAGCGGTTTCTGGGTTTGAACTGCCACG
>NW_006408673.1:1072529-1089353 GCF_000296735.1 Chrysochloris asiatica | reverse complement strand
AGCGACCCTGTACAGGGTTTCCGAGGCTGTAAATCTTTACGGGAGCAGAAAGCCTCATCTTTCTCCCACGGAACAGCTGGTAGTTTCCAACTGCTGACCTTGCGGTTTGCAGCCCGATTGGTAACCACTACAGAACTCCTTATACTCTAATAATAGTGGACTGAAAAGTTGATTTAAACCACAAGGTCAGAGGTTCAAGCTCACCAGCCACTCCTCAGAAACTCTGTACAGTGTCACTACAGGTCAGAACCGACTCAGTGGCACTTAACAACAACAACGATGAGAATATTGCAAGTACCATGGATTGTCAGAAGAACCAATAAGTCTGTCTTAGAAAAAAGTACAGTTAGAATGATCCTTAGAAGAGAGGATAGTGAGACTTCCTCTGAAGTTCTTTGGACATGTTTATCAGGAGGAAGGAATCCTTGGAAAAGGATATTATCCTTGGTAAAGAATGGGGTCAGCAAAAAAGAAGAAGACCCCCAAGGTAATGGATTGACACAGCGACAACAACAATGGACTCGAACTTAACAGCAAATTTAAGGATGACATAGGACTGGGCAATGTTCAGTTCTGTTGTGCACAAGGTTGCTATGAGTCAGAGTTAACTCGACGGCACCTAAGAACAACCAGCACAATAATGAGAATATACTTAGAAGACAATAAAAAAAGTTGTCTAATAGCTTAAAATGCAAATATCTAATAAATCAAAGTCCAGATATACACAAGCCCTTCTGAAGAGAAGAAACACACACAGCCCTCTCATCTTTGGCAAGCCATCAGAAATGAAGGAAACAGTACAATTTCAACAAAATATTACAGTGTAGGCTAGTGTGATGGCTTAGAATTCCAAGGAACCCCAGATACAAAGTGAGTCTGTACCCACACTCCAACTCTTTTCCATGTGGCACACAAGAGAGTCTGAGTACAGGGCAACATTGCTAAAAAGACCATCCCAGAGGTACACGTGCTAAGTATGAGGGCAAGACAAGAGAACTAAGAGAAAACTTCCTGGCACTCCAGGACCCCTACTGAGTATGACACAGTGGTTTCTTGTGGCTGTCATAGACCAGGAGATGTGAGTTAAGCCCCATAAGGCACAGACACTCAGGCCATGCTGAAGGCTGATGGATGGGCATGCGAGCTGAGAGGAACCTTCCCAACAAGCTTATAAAACTATCCTCACATCTCAAGAAGCATGTGATAAACTGAATCTCGCTAAATTAACCAAACCCAGCCTGAACTAAACTACAAACTCAATGGACTCAGCCCTACAAGATTTGACAGAATGGCTATGTCCCTTATGACATATAAATATTATTTTCTTTAGTCTCTACTATTCTTTTACAAGAACAAGGATGTCAGTTTGAGGACTAAGCTGTGCCTGACCCAAGCCATGGTATTTTCAATAGCCAGTGGACAGTGAATAAGGAAGACCAAAGAAATGATGCATTTGAATTATGGTGTTGAAGGAAAATATTGAAAGTACCATGGACTTCCAAAAGAGCAAACAGATCTGGTTTGGAAAAAGTACAGCCAGAGTGCTCCTTAGAAGCCAGGATGGCCTAAATTCATGTCTCTCATACTTCAGACATTATTATCAGGAGGGGCCAGTTCCTGGAGAACCATATCATGTTTGTAAAGTGGAAGTTGGAGACAAAGAGGAAGACCCACAACAAGATGGACTGGCACAGTGGCAGCAGCACAGGGCTCAAACGTAGCAACAATTGTGAGGTTGGTGCAGGACCGGAAAGTGTTTTGTTCTGTTGTGCATAGGGCCACTATGAATTGGTACTGAGTCCATGGTGCCTAACAACACCAACAGCATTCTTTTAAATACAACAATATCTGGCATTTAACCAAAAATTCCAAGACATGCAAAGGAAGCAAGAAAATATAACCTATTATCAAGAAAGGAAGCAGTCAAGAGACTCAGACCCACAGGTAGCCCAAATGTTAAAAAAATAATCAGACAGAACCCTAAAACGACCAAAAGTATGATTAAGGATCTAGTGGAAAAAGTGTGCAACATGCATGAACTAATGGGAAGTGTTAGCACAGAAAGAGAAACTGTTTTAAAAAGACAAATAGATAGGCAAGAAATGAAAAATACAATAATAATGATGAAAAATTATTTGAATAGGCTTCACATAGCAAAAGACAGACTCAATGAATTTAAACACAGGTTAATAAAAATGATTGAAATTGAAATATAAATTGAAAATACATGAAGGGAAAATGGAACAGAGAATCTGAAATTTCCAGAAAAATATCAAATAGTCTAATATAATGTAATTGGAAGCCCAGAAAGTGAAGAAATAGAAAAGGGGGTGGAAGAGATACACATTCAAGAACCTCAGTAAACCCTAATCAGGATAAAACAAGGAAAGCCACAAGTTGGCACATCATAATCAAATTGCTAAAAAAAAACAAACAAAAATAAATAGACCATTTTAATAGTAGCAAGAGAAAGAAGGCATACAGAATAATAACAGTGACAGTTTGTCATTAGGGGGAAATGTTGACCTGTAAACAATAAGACGACTTCTCTGAAGTAACAAATGTAAAATATATCAATCTAGAATTATATACCCATCAAAAATATACTTAAAAATGAAGGTAAAATATATTTTCAGATGGACAAAATATGAAAGAATTCTCTAGTAAAAGAAATGTCTGGAACCAAACTCATTCTTGTGGCTCACTTTTCAGCTAAATAATAGATATGTCTGTAAGGGGAACACTACTAGTGAGGTACGTTCACCTTGGAATCATCAACCATTTGAGATAAAAAAGGCAGCATCCACTCAAGAACGAAGTTTAGAAAGCTTAGGAAAGAAGGAGGAATGGAAACAAGAAACACAGGGGGAAAGTGGGATAAGTAATTTTACATTGAGGGGATTACAATCAACGAAATGAAACAATATGTGCATAAATTTTTTAATGTAGAACTGATGGTCTGCTCTGTAAACCTTCACCGAATCCACAATAAATAGTTTAAAAAGCAATAATAAAAGGAATGTTCCAATTAATAAAGTTCTTCTAAGGTCAGGTCTTTTGGTTTCTGGTTTAATCTTGAGTCCCCACAGCCAATGACAGTCAACAACTGTTTTAGGTGCTTAGGAGAGATGAACAACAAAATACTTATAAATATTACTACAATTACTGTGCCATATAAACATTCTTGTTACTATTCAATGGACTTCTGGAAGCAACTCATTCTTTAACTACTCCTTTAGACTGACAAGTAAATAATACAGTACCATGAACATAAGTATTAGATAAAATCATGCATAAAAGCACTTCAAAGTATATAATGCTTCACATACACAGATGACTTCATCCTCCTATAGTCATCATGAGACTACAGATGTTTAAATTGTGATGGTAAGACACATCTTCCCATCCTCTCAAGAATGATATACTGGGAATGAGGCAAAAGCAACCAAATATAATATTTTAAATGTCAGATCAATGAGAACGAAATGGAAAGCATTTTCTTAAAGCAGTGCCTGAATGTGATGTGTGGGAGAACTTCAGAGAATGGTAATTATTTATCAGGCAAATGTGTGTGTGTGTGTGGTGGGGGGTGGAAGAGGGTCAGAGCACACCATGGCATGTGGCAAGCATACCAATGAAGCTAAAAGCACATTACATAACAACACTATGGGGCAGGGAGGAGGGTGCGGTTTCATCCTTCAGGGAAGTGACATCCTACGTTTATCTTGAAGACAACAACAATATGCAATGCTAGCCCTCCAACATAAAATGAATGACATAATCATTATACAGCTCATGAGATCTGAACTGTGGCTGGCATGAAAACGTGAATGCTTATAGTAATTTCAAGGGCCATCTTTTCATAGTGGTAAGTATTTCTTTGAAGTTTATTCTCAGCAAATGTGTTCGCTTTTTAACATCCAATTGAGACATAATTCACATGTCATAAAATTCAGTCTTTTGAAGTGTACAATTCAATGATTTTGAATATATTCACAATTGTGCAACCACCACAACATTAAGTTTAGAACATTTCATCACCTCCTAGAGAAACACCCACACTTATTCTCTCTAAACACGCAGTCACTGTTAAGTGTGGTCAAGTCAGTTCTGACTAGCAGTGACACTGTATAGGGTTTTTGAGGAGCAATTGGTGGGTCACAAATTTTTTTAATTATTTGTCTTTTTTTATTGAGACGTGAGAGTTCTGCAGGTATTCTAGATATAAGTCCCTTACCAGATAATATGATTTGGAAATATTTTCTCTCATTCTTTGGGCTTTCTTTTCATTTTCTTAATGGTATTTCTTGGGTATGTGTGCTTAAATGTTGCCTGTTAGTTAAAAAGATAATCAAAGTAATCTTCTAGTGAACTACGGTGGAGGGGGGCTTATGGGAAGAATGAAGCACATACCTATCTAACCATTCATAACCAAAGCAGTAATTGCTATCCCTGGTGTGGTGCTGTAGAATAAGCACTGGACTGCAAGGTCAGTTTGAACTGCAAGGTCAGCACTCCTCGAACACCCTATACAGGGTCGCTATGAGTTGGAATTGACTTGACAGCACTTAACAGCAACAACTCCCCTCAAAAGTCATTTGCCCCTTAATTCTCAGTACTAGATACCCCCAGTACTAGAGCAGCCAGAAATGCCCAGAAATAAAACACTATTTCTCAGCTGCCCCTACAACTAGGTGTACCCATATAACTCCAGACTCATGCTATGTGAGTGTGCCCACCTTCTGGAAAGTGTCCAGAAATCCAAAGAATGTTCTATGTGATACATGAGAACAGGAATCTGGAGTCTAAGGTGACTTTAGAAATAGAAGGCATATACAAGATACACCTGGATTTTACACCACTGAGCAAGATTTCAACCCCAAGCTATCTCTAGACTTTCTGAACAAGAGAAAAATTCAACTTTTATTTGTTTTAGCCATGTTACATTGGGTTCTTCTGTTACATGCAATGAAACCTGATCTTAACTAATACAGCAATTAAGTGAAGACTCTTGATTTATTTCTAGAGATCAGAGGCAGGCCCAGACTCAAGTTTACTGAGTATCATCTACTATCACAATACTACTTGGTTACTTTTCCACCATGGGGAGGGGAGGGGGATAGCAAAAACTGATACCAGGAAAGAAGACATAGTACACTTATATCAAACATATCCAATCAACTGTGAAATTGCTATATGACTGTATCCATAATAAGTTCTGTACAGACTCCATCAAAAACCCTTTCCTAATACCCAAACAGTCCAAAAATGGGTTACGTTTCTTTTCCTTTAAGCAGAATGAAAACACTGGAGCTTGTTTTGTGGCAGGTGATTGACAGTTGCTTCATTGAATCTAATCCCAGTTATGCACTTCTGAGCAATGATTCAATTTCATTGAATCCAGAACAAATTTGGTGAATGCCATCAATAAAGCACTGCATTTGGTATCATGGTATACATGCTAAGTAAAACAGTATAAATGCTACCCTCATGAAATTCATAACCTAATCTAGGAGTTCTGGTGTGGTGCTATAGGATCTAATAGACAGGCAATAAATTACTTACAATTCCCAGTTGTCTATTTGGCCAGAAACTGGGAAAAGAGATGAGAAGAGCATAGTCCTCATTCTAAAAGCTAAATAAATATTACGTTCAAAGGCCCAGAATTCAGCTAGAGACCTCAAAGTCACACCCATCACCTCCACTCCAGATTTTGCTCCATCAGTAAGTAGGAGAATAATAGCAACACATTGACCTGGGCATGGTAAGAACTGAAAGGCCCCACAAACACTCTTTGTTGGTAACATCAAATCTGAGCAGATGATTCCTTGTTTAGAACTGAGGAAATTAAACAAAGACAATAGGAGTCTGTAATTCACAAAAAATGGCTTGATCCTGAAGGCTCAATGAGACATATAACATGAAGAAAACAATTTTCAGCGTTAGCCAGTTAACTCAAGGAAAGCTATTTGGTTCACTTGCATTACTATTGAAAAATAAAGATTTTAAAAATCTTAGTAGCAAAACTCAATGGAACCTGACAACAATAGAAAAACTGGTAAGACTGAATGAATAGATCTATATAAAATTCTGAATCCCAGAAAAAGAACATAACTTTTGCCCCCCTCCAAGAATTTTTGGAAAATCAATATATTTTTTTAAAATCAATATCCTCCAACTCTTTATTATTTAAAATGCCTACTAGACATCCCATAAGAAAAGTTAATCTAAGAATTAGGAGTTTGGGGAAGAAGCCCAAGTAGAAATAATAAATGTGGAGTCAGGCTTTCTACTCGCATAGAAATTGAGAGCATTGGAAACTACACAGGGTCGGAATATAGATGGCACTTCAAGTCGTGACACTGGATGAAATCATGAGGAGGTCTAAGTCAACAGAGTAGAAATCTAAGGGGTGAGACCCACAGAACTCCAACATCATGAGGTCTGGGAAATGAACTGTCAACAGAACATAAAAAAATGAACAGCCAGAGAAGTAGGAGAAAAACAGGCAGGTGAGAGGTCACTGAACTAAGTAAAATAAGCATAGCATTGAGGAGAACGTGGCCAGCCACGACAAGTGATGCTAACAGGAAAATAGCATGAGGACTGAGAATTGACCAGTGGATTTATTAACAGGGAGACCACTGACAAATGTAACAAAGGAAACTGCAAGGGAGACATAGGGTGAAAGCATGATTGGAGAGGGTTCAAAGACAATTCTTGTTGTTATTAAGTACTGTGGAGTCGGTTCCGACTCATAGTGACCGGCACAGGGTTTCCGAGGCTGTAAATCTTTATGGGAGCAGAAAGCCTCATCTTTCTCCCACAGAAAAGATGGTAGTCAAAGACAATAGGAAATTTAAGACCATAAGTTATTTAAAGAATTGTTTATGCTGTTGTTATTAAATACCGTCAAGTTGGTTCCAACTCATAGCAATCCTGTATAGGGTTTTCAAGGAGTGAATGGTGAGTTTGAACCACCAACCTTGTGGTTAGCTAGTGCCACACCAAAACGCTTGCTTATGTTTATAGAAGAGAGAAATGAGAAGGACGAGGAAAAGTCAGGTAAAGATAGGATGAAAGGGAAGTGGGGGAAAGAGAGGGAGAGCTAAAGAGAAAGTAACCAGAGGAAAAACTAAAATTTTTTAAGTAATGATTTAAAATGGAGAAGGCCAAATTTATTGGGGAGCACTCGTGGCACTGTAGAAAAAGCACTAGACTGTAAACTACAAGGTCAGCAGTTCAAACCCTTCATTTCAAACTCCTTGAAAGAAAGATAAGGTGTTCTGCTCCCATAAAGATTTACAACCTGGGCAACCCTATGCAGGGTAGCTATGAGTTGGAATCGACTCATTGGCACTGTCATGGAAGGCAAAGAATGGGCGAGTTTCAAGAGACAGGAAATGAATACCAAGTCAATTACTGATGAAGCAACCAAATGTTGCACCCAACTTCCTACTGGGTTTCTCTATTATATGACTCCAGTCATTCCAAATCAACATAACCAAAATTGAATTTATCATCTTCCTCATTCTTATTTTGCTTTTGTTTTTCATCCTTAGTAAATGACACTGAGATGGATAATATTATGTGTCAATTTGGCTAGACTGTGATTCTCAGTGATATGATAGACATTCTGTGATTGGATGTGAGCAATCAGGTGAAAGAAAGACAGCCAATCCTGAGCTTTGTGAGAACATCCATATATATACTGAAGCAGATCACACTCCCAAAAAGAAAAGGGAAGACTCCAAGACCCTTTGCCTCATTTCTTTTTTCTCCCCTGTTTTCGACGCTTATTGGTGTAAATTTTTATTTGAAAAGACTTTCTTTTTAAAAAGCTTGAAAATGGAGCTGTTGGTCAATGCGTGAACTGCAAAGTCCATTTGAACTTCAATGTTGGCAATTCAAGTTCAGCAGCTGCTCCTCAAAAACCCTATACAGGATCGCTATGGGTTGGAACCGACTTGACGGCACTTAGCAACAGCAACAAAAAGTTTGAATGAACAAATGCCAGTTTATCTGGAGTCCTGGTGTGGTGCTGAGGACTAATGTGCTAGACTGCAAAGTTGGTTTGAACTGCAAGGTCAGAGGTTCAAGCTCACCAGCCGCTCCTCAGAAACCCTATACAGGGTCACTGTGGGTCGGAATGGACTCAACAGCACTTAATAACAACAACAACACAGTAGGTCAGCTGAATGGTCTCCAGTTCTGACTATGTCCTTATAATGTGCAATCCTTTTTTTTTTTTTTTAAGCCTATAGTGTGAATTGAGTGATTGAGAAAAACATCAGTTTTGCACTCATTCTATCATATTTTGTTTTACTGTAAATAATCCCCCCGCTCCATGCAGCATCATTTAACAGTATTTGCTTCCATTCCCTCTGTTGTTGTTGTTTTTTATGATATACACAAAAACAGGAATATATAATCATTTAAAAAACCAAAGGGCACATTCTGCAAGGCAGCCATACTGTGCTATGCTTTATAGAAGAAATTGTTTTTATTATTAAGTGTCGGTGAGTCAGTTTCGACTCATAGCAACCCTGTATCGGGTTTCCAAGGAACAGGTGATGAGTTTGAGCTGACGACCTTAGGGTTCAAATTGACCTTACAGTCTAGTGCTTATCCTACAGTGCCACACCAGGACTCCTTTAGATAAAACAGCCCTTATCAATCTGTGTGTGAGGGTGTATGTTACAATCCAAATTCAACAAGATCAAGGGTCTCATAGAAAAGTTCAAGTTAGAAGAAACAATATGAATTGTATTAAAACAATGTAAGTACCTGAAATTCCCTGCTCTGAAAACAAATCAGATTCACCTCATGCAATACATTTTCTAGTAGACAGTCTTGCTGACTCACTTATTTCAGTTGAGGTTCACATTATAGAAATTGAAAGCTACAGATCTAGAGGCAAGATGCCTGGGTTTGAATTTGCATTCTTTCATTTGCTAGTTATGTGACCTTGGAAGTATTTCTAACATGCTCTGTCTCAAAATTTATCATCAGAAATTGGGAAGTATAATATCTACCTGATAGGGCTGTGTGAGGATCAAATAGCATAAAATACAAAAAAGGTTAGGATCCTATTTGACACTCATTGTTGTTAAGTGCCATTGAGTCGGTTCCACCTCATACCGGCCAGCACTGGGATTCTGAGGAACGGCTGGTGAGCTTGAACTGCCGATCTTGTGGATCGAACCAACTTTGTAGTCCAGTTCAGTAACCCACAGCACCACATCAGGACTCAAGAAAGGACTTAATATTTGTTAGTTACATATGTGTGCACATATGTGTACCCTCAAATTTTAGTAACTGAATTTCTTAGGAAAACTTTCTGTACCAGTTCTTCTTCTTGTAAATACTGTTAAGTTGATTCCGACTCATTTGTTGTTATTGTTGTTAGGTGCCATAGAGTCAGTTTCAACTCTTAGCGACCCTACCCACAGCAGAACAAAACGCTGCCTGGTCCTGGGCCAACCTCACTACTGTTGCCACGCTTGAGACCACTGATGTTGCTGCCATTTTGCCAATTCATCTCGCTGGGGGTCTTCTTCTTTTTTCTCTGACCCTCTACCTTACCAAACATGATATCCTTCTCCAGCAACTGGTCCCTCCTGACAATATGTCCCAAGTATGAGAGATGAAGTTTGGCCATCCTGGCCTCCAAGGAGCACTCTGGCTGCACCTCTTCCAACACAGATCTGGTTGTTCTTTTGGCAGCCCATGGTACTTTCAATATTCTCCTCCAACACCATAACTCAAAAGCATGAATTCTTCTAGGGTCTTCCTCATTCACTGTCCAGCTTTCACATGCATATGACGTTATTGAAAATACCATGGCTTAGGTCAGGCGCACCACAGTCCTCAAGCTGACATCTTTGCTCTTCAACACTTGAAAAAAGTCATGTGCAGCAGATTTGCCTAATGCAATACGTCGTTTAATTTCTTGGCTGCTGCTTCCATGAGTGCTGATGTTTGATCCAAGAAAAATTAAGTCCTTGACAACTTCAATCTTTTCTCCATTGATGAGAATGTTGTTTATTGGTCCAGTGGTGAGAATTTTTGTTTTCTTTACATTAAGATGCAATACATATCAAAGGCTATGGTCTTTGATCTTCATCAGTCAATATTTTAAATCCTCTTCACTTTCAGCAAGCAAGGTTGTATCATCTGTATATTGTAGGTTGTTAATGAGTCTTCCTCCAATAACATGTTTTTCTTCATATAACCCAGTTTCTCAGATTATTTGCTCAGCATACAGGCTGAATACATATGGTGAAAGAATACAAACCTGTCACAAGTCTTTCCTAATTTTAAACCATTCAGTGTTCTCACGTTCTGTTCGAACAACTGTCTCTTGCTCTATGTACAGTTTCCTCATGAACATAATTTGGTGTTCTGGAATACTCATAACTCGCAGTGTTGTCCATAGCTTGTCATGATCCATAGTCAATAAAGCATAGTCAACAAAGCACAGGTAAACATCGTTCTGGTATTCTCTGCTTTCAGCCAAGAGCCAGTGGATGTCAGCAATCCTTCATTCCACGTCCTCTCCTGAATCCGGCTTGAACCTCTGGAAGTTCTCTGTAAACGTATGCTTGCAGCCGTTTCTTTATTACCTTTAGTAAAATTTTACTCACATGGGGTATAAAAGATATTTTACAATGACTTCCGCATTCCATTGGGTCACCTCTCTTTGGAATGGGCACAAATATGGATCTTTTCCAATCAGTCGGCCAGATAATTGTCTTCCAAATTTCTCGGCATAGATGAGTGAGTGCCTCCAGTGCAGCCTCACTTTCTTGAAAGATTTCAATTTATATACCATCAATTCCCTTTGCCTGTTCTTTGCCAATTACTTCAGTGCATCGTCAACTTCTTCCTTCAGTATCATTGGCTCTTGATCATATGCTACCACTTGAAATGGTTGAATATCGACCATTTCCTTTTGGTACAGTGACTCTGTTTTTCTTGGTGCAGATGACACATAGTGACACTACAGGATTTCCAAGAAGCGGCTTGTGGATCTGCACTACCAACCTTGTAGTAAGAAGTCCTGTGCTTATCCTACAGCACCACAGCAAACTCCTTACTAGCCTTGAATTTAACCTTTTTGACACTGAAGTTCTCATTCTTTAATTTTTTTTCAAGACAAAAAAATTGCTAATCTACTACTTGTTCTTTTCTTGGCAGCACCAAATCATCATAGTGCTTAAGGGTACATTTTTATATACCAAGACTTCAATTCATTTTACTGGAATGTAAGACATAGATTGTCTTTTTCTGCACTATCCCCTCAGACTCAGCTAAGCCAAGAGGAAGTTTTAGTTATTTTTGTATTCATGAGTTCAGGCTTGAATTGAACTTATGTTGTTGTTGTTGTTGTTATTGTTTTATTCTTATATTGTAAGCTTTTATTATACCACTATACAAGAGACTTAACCCTGTACAGGGTCGCTATGGGTCAGAACCAACTCGATGGCACTTAACAACAACAAAACAAGAGCCTTATCTGAAAAACATTCCTGCCAAAATCAAAGCTGGCAAGGAATCACTGTATGGTCAGCAATTAATACGGAAATATGCTATGAGGACCATGATTTTCCTTACCGTTAATGGAGGACAGAAAACAATTATCAAACAAGTCATAATATTAACAGACCTAGCCTTATTTAATTGTCCTTTACTTCCTTTCCTATGGCAAAGATTCTTTTATAACCAAATAAATACAAGTTACACACAGACACACAAATAACTACTCTGAATAAACTTGCGTTCCCATAAGACCACCACTACATACAGAATATATCTATTGAAAATTACCTGGGGCAAAAATGACTATTATTCTGTATAAATAGTGATCACCACCCTTTTAAGCACTGTTACCCGCTTCTTTGCTCTCACTCATTATAATTTTTTAGTGCCACAAATTAGGCCTAGATCAACAATGAACCACTCCAAGGTCAGTTTGTAAGTGACAACACTGACTAGCTCCAAACGTCAGCCAAGATTAGATATCACTCCACAGCTAATCATTGTGAACAAGACTAAATTGCTCATAATAAACATAGAGCCAGGAAATAAAACAAGAAAACATTCTTCCTGGCCATGGGAATCTAAGTTGCCATTAACCTGTATTTTAAAACAATTTTTTTTTTTTTTTTTAAATCATTGCTCTTTCAAGTCCAATCATTTCAATAACTTACCGGTCAGCAACTTCTACATCAAAACAAAACCTTCTGTCAATGGAGTCAGTAGGCCTTTTGGTACATTCTTTCAAAAAGACGATGTCTCCATCCCCCTGCAAATAATCACGTTTAAACACTCTTAAAAACTACAGTATAAATATATACACACCTTATATTTGGGGGAAGTGGGCCACAATTCAGGCTTTCCCTTCTTTTTATCTTATTCTTTTTCAAATGAGTTTCTTTTAACTACTATTTATAATCTTAAATTTTGATAAAATTTTTATCCTCCACTCCTTATGGTTTCCTAGCTCTTGCTTGGATTATATTAATATTAAACATACTTTATCAACAATAATTTTGAACATTGGATTAATAATACAGTATTCTATGCTATGATATTTGTTATTCTGTTAAACTCTTTTTAAAAGAACCAATACTTTGCTGTTGTTGTCTGATGCTGTCGAGTTGGTTCCAACTCATAGCGACTCTTGAGGAGTGGCTGGTGATTTTGAACCATCGACCTTGTGGTTCAAATGGACCTTGCTGTCCAGTGCTTTATTCTACAGCAACCCATTACAATTCCCATATGAAACTGTAAATACATAGCCACTTTTGATCTATAAAAATTGTAACTGCATATAGAGCAACCTAAGACAACATTAAGGACCTTAATAAGATACTGTGATAATCTAGAGCTGGGACCACTCAATCTCTGCAGGTTTTCTATTCCCTATGTGAATCACCCTGAATTTGTTTACTTATTATTATTTTTTTAATGTAACATTTTACCTCACTGACCCACACTCTCTACGAGTATTAAAAATAGGTAGAATGCAGGAAATAGAAGCAATACAGGCATACACATTCTGAGTATATACTTCTACAGTATTTTAATATTTTTTAGAATGTGAGGATTACTGAATAACATTAAACATTCAAATGAATACATATTCAAAACATCACAATCATTATATTTTGAAACACAGTTACTATTTAGCAGCTAAAATGGAATGATATCACTAAGCAGAGTTGGTATTTAAATTGGTTTTCCAGAACCCCTAGAATCAAATTTGATGCTCAATTTTAACCCCATTAGCTTTTTCAAGTCTTCCTCTTCTCCATGATCCTGATTTTCCACGTCTGTCGAATTAAACTTGGGATGTAAATGTTTTTTATTTTAAGCTGTTTTAAATATTTTTTCAGGAAGAAGCAAAATATACATAAACAGATGTAAATTTGGGCTACCTCTACATTCATGAAAGGAAAAGCATGCCCATCCATCCAGCAGGTAATCAATTAACCTGCTTCCTTAAAATGTGTGACTAATTATGTTCAATATTGATGGCACCAGCTTTGTCTCTAGATTATGGATTACTGAGAGCCGCAACTTCTATTTAAAACATATCTAGTGACTGTCTTTCCAACATAGCCAAATTCTATGCATTTTTTGTTCTTCTCTTTTTAACAATTTATCAAGCTTCATTATATTGTTTATTTTTTAAGGGAGGAGGCATAAACTAAATGGAGAACTGCTAACTGAGAATCTTATAAGTCTAACTGAACAAGGGTAAAACTCACTATAAATTGGTCTACTTCATAATATTGTAAGCGGTGAATACAAGTATGAAGTCAAATTCCCTGTGTAAATATTGACAGAACAGGGCACTAACTTGCTGACTAATGAAAGCTTATTGGAGGTGCTATCTTGTTCTTCCACTAACAGTGACATAAAAGGGAATAACTGTCCTATTTATTTAAATAAATCTGACTGTAAAAACCCATGCATGCAATTCAGAAAATGCAGAAATTAATCTGCTTGTCTGTTTTATGGTCTATTTTATTTAAAACAAACATTCAAACCTCAAAACAAAATAATTATATTTATCATTAGTGACTATTAATGCCATAAAAACAACATCCTCAGAAACTGTTTCTCAAACAGAAAACAAAATGTAAAACAAAATACTTACAAGTTTGCCCCCAGATCTGTGCTCAAATGGTATCATGTTGAGCCTCTTTGCTGTTTTCCGATACATGCAGTAGTGTTTTACCCAACTGGAACCAAATGGAGCAGGCCCTTCAACAAAAAAATAGAACTTCATATTTTCCTCATAAATAAGCAAATATAAAGGGCTCCAAACAGATTAATTAACATGGTGAACTCAACAAGCAGCAACTAATAGAGCTCAATAAAATAAGTAAGCAATCCTGTCAGTTGTAATAAAAGGGAAAAACTAGGAAAAATTAAATGGCCTATGTACTTAATTTGAGACAAGAGCTTAAGATATTTTCAGCTAAATGGAAGTGATTCAAAGACACAAGTTTCAGAGTTTGCTAGAAGAGCCAACAGTTATCTCATACTTGAAAACAGAGCTTCAGATTAGTTCAGTTGTAGTCAATATAGCGAAGCCAGGATAGGCTCAATTTTTTAAAAAAAATTGAGTGAAGCATGACAATAGCAGGAAAAATTATGAGTCAAAGTTCTAGCACAGGAGGTCAGAAGAGGCACAGTGAGCCCTTTCAGAAGCCTGAGGATGGAGACTGGATTATCACCAGAACTGAGGTTAAGTGGCACATATTCAAAGTGTAACTTCAGATTCCACCTTTGAGCAGGGTGTCACTTTACAGAGCAAGATAATTGGTTGCTATGCAACTCAAACATTGTCACTCTTTTCCAAGAAGATTAAATCAACCCATAATTTTGCCCATTCCAGTTGTTCAGTACACCCTTATTTTACAAATTCAGGTCCGTTCAGGCTTTACTTCATTGGTATGTTGCTGTTGTTAGGTGCCTAGTTGGTTCTGACTAGTGACTCTACGCACAACCGCACAAAACATTGCCTGGTCTGGTGCCAACATTACAAGTGTTATGCTTGAGCTTGGGGCTGCTTCCACAGTGCCAATCCATCTCCATCTCCATTGGGGGTTTTCTCTTTTTCTCCAACCCTCCACTTAACCAAGCATAATGTACTCTTCCAGGGACTGGTAATATGTCTGAAGTATGCAAGATGAAGTCTGACCATACTGGCTTCTAAGGATCATTCTGGCTGTACTTCTTCCAACACAAGTTTGCTTGTTCTTCTGGCAGTCCATGGTACTTTTTAGTATTCTTCTCCAATACTATAACTCAAACACATCAGTTCTTCTATGGTCTCCCTAATTCAGTGTTCAACTTTCACATGCATGAGGCTATTGAAAATAGCATGGTTTGGTTCAGATGCATCTAAGTTCACAGACTGACATCATTGTTCTTGAACCTTAAAGAGGTCTTGTGCAGCAGATTTGCCTAATGTAATACACTGTTTGATTTTTGAATGCTGCTTCCATGAATGTTGATTACAGTACCATGCAAAATGAAGTCTTTGACAACTTCAATCTTTTCTTCATTTATCATAATGTTATTAACTTATCCAGTTGTAAAGACTTTTGTTTTCTTTACATTGTGGTGCAATTCATACTTTAGGCTAAGGTTTTTTGTCTTCATCAATATTTTAAATCCTCTTCACTTTCAACAAGCATTGTTGTGCTATCTGCATATCACAGGTTGTTAATGAATCTTCTTCCAGTCCTGATGCCATGCTCATCTTCATATAATCCAACTTCTCATACTATTTGCTCAGCACACAGATTGAATAAGTATAGTGAAAGAATACAACCCTGATGCACATCTTTCCAAATTTTAAACCATCAAGTGTTCCCATGTTCTGTTCAAACAACTTCTTCTTGGTCTATATACCAGATCTTCATGAGCACAGTGAAGTGTTTTGGAATACCCAGTCTTCACAATAGTATCCCTATCTTGTCATGATCCAAATATCCAGCAATAGTACAGTCCAGGTTCACAACAATATCTCACAGATAACTCATTTAAGACTAAGAAAAAAATCTCAAAGAGGGGTGGAGGTGGTTATGGTATTGCCTTTTTATTCTGAAGAAATTTAAGCTTAGACTAAAGGTCTGAAAAATGGTGGAGCCATACTTTAAATCAGAGTTGTTGTTATTGTTGTTATGTGCCATTGAATCAGTGCCAACTCATAATGACTCTGTATGGGGTTTCTAATGAGCAGCCGGTGAGTTTGAACCACCAACCTTGCACTTAGCAGCCCAATGCTTATCCTACAGTGCCACGCCAGGCCTTCTCAAATCAGAATGTCTAGCCCCGATTCTCTTGATTTCCACTAATCAAGCCATCATAACCTCCTCACATCCACCTGGCCCTTCTCAACTGGTTGTCAGCAGAGGTTAATGAAATTATTTGACTGCTATCCCAGATCTCAGCAATACAGGAACGAGGAGCCCAGTCTCAGACTGACAATTCTATCATTTAGTAGCTATATTATTTAAGAAACATGACTTACCTCTCAGCGACTCTGTTTTCTCATTGTTAAATGTTGTTGTTAAGTGCCTTTGAGTCGTTTCCGACGCATAACAACCCCGTATGGGGTTTCCAAAGAGTGGCTAGGTGAATTTGAACTGCCAACTGTTGCAGACCGTGTAAGACTGGTCAGAGGTTCAAGGCCCCATAGGCCCGAGTGTAACAAATGAAGCCACTTGGCAGTTAATAGCAGATTGTTTTTCATCAAATTGTTTAGTCATATTTATTTAATTCCAAACATGAGCCCTGGAT
>NW_006408673.1:1060313-1071344 GCF_000296735.1 Chrysochloris asiatica | reverse complement strand
TTAATTTAATATATATACCTGAATATTAAGATGAAAGCAATTTTCCATTAACTGCCAGCGGCCTCATTTGTTACACTCAGCCCTAGAGGGCCTCGAACCTCTGACTAGTCTTACACGGTCTGCAACAGCCAACTATACAGGGTTCGAACCAACCTTGCGGTCCAGTGCATATCCCACAGAGCCAATAATAGCTTACACTTCCTATTTTACATATTAAATGACACAGTTGTAATAAAGAGCTTAGCACAGTGCCCAGATTATAGGAACCAAGAGAAATATTTTACCAGTAATATTTTGGTTGCTTTTTTAACAGGCAAGTTTTAACCCAAACAAACCAGTTGCCATTAAGATGATTTCAACTCAAAGCAACCCCACATCTCAGTAAAGAACTGCACTCTAGAAGGTTTTCAATGGCTGGGATCTTTCAGAAGAAGATCACCAGGGTCAAGCCTCCAAGCTGCCTCTGCGTGACAACCTTTCAATTCATAGTCAAGCGCTTAACCATTAGCACCACCCAAGGACTCCCAATTCCTCTCAGAACCAATAAGTTAAATATTGGTAAATGCTGCCAAGTCAGTTCCAATTAATAGTGACCCTGTTATAAGGTTTCCAAGGCTGTAAATATTTACAGAAGCAGAAAGCTTCCTCCCAAGGAGCAGCTGTTGGCTTGAATCACCAACCTGTGGTTAGAAGTACAGTGCTTACCCTACAGATCACAGCACTGCCCAGTAAGTAAGAGCGGTGAACCTTAAAAGTCAAGTTTCCTCCAATTTTGATAAGGCCATATATTGATAAAAATTCTATCATTCTATGTCTATGTGCTGGATTTTATTTCTTTGAAATTCAATAAATAAACTTAATTATTTAAATAATGATTAAGAAGAAAACATCAGAAAATTGCAGATTTCCACTATTTCATTTCTACATGAAAAATGACGATTGTTTCCCCAGATTTAAAAAGAACAAGTAGATAAATTACAACCATTCTGCTAACTACATATTAACTTTCATTCAAAGCAAGACACTAATCAGTTTCAAAGTCCTATAAATTTGACAAATGTAGCAAATGAAATTAAAATCCATAGGCATTCTAATTACAGTCAAGGGTGGGAAAGAAGGAAAATTACAAACAAAGATAATTTCATAGTCTTGTTCGTTCTATTAATTAGCAATCAAGTTGTAGAGTTAAAGAATGAAACATGAAGAATTAAACAGTTAAAATAAGACCAAATTATTAAAAGTTTGAGTCTTGAGGTCCCTTGATTTTTCAAAATAAGGACACTCTATTTGGAGCTCTGGTAGCGTAGTGGTTACGAATCAGGCTGCTAACCTCAAGGTCGGCAGTTCGAAACTACCAGTGGTTCCGCAGGAGAAAGATGAGGCTTTCTGCTCCTGTAAAGATTTACAGCCTTGGAAACCCTGTACAGGGTCGCTATGAGTCGGAACCGACTCCACGGCACATAACAACAACAACAACAACATTTACTACATATTCTTAAAACAGCAGCAATATTTAAGATTCTATGAATTAAGTTAGGATGCTATCTAGGAATATTTTTATAGCCATCTAGAAGTTTGCCTGATAGTATACATAACACTTAAATTCTCCCATATTAAAGTTTTAATGTAACTGGTGAAGAGTGATGTGGAAATAAAAGATGGAAGGAAGACATGAAAGGAAGACGAGAATAGGTTCCTCTCATCGTTAACATGGAGTCCTGGTGTGGCCCTGTAGGGTAAGCGCTGGACTGCTAACTACAAGGGCGGCAGTTCAAACCCACCAGCAGCTCCTGGGAAACCCTGTACAGGGTCACTATGAATTGGGACCAACTAAACGACACTTAACAACATCCTTAACGTGAAGGCTAGGTAGGGTTGTGGGGAGAGTGTTACTGAGTGTATGAATATACATGTGTGGACCCGTGTGTCTGTGTGTGTGTGTGTGTGTGTTGGTAATAAGTGTGGGGAAGTGAGGAAAGAGATGATTATACTAAAAATAAATGCCAAGGCCCTGCATTTCTACCTCATAGCCTTATACTAAACTCTGGTTTCCCTTACAAGCAAAGTTCCTGGGAAGCACAATGTGGAACTATGTGAGATGGTGGAAGCCAAAGCAAAGATACATGTTCACAGGCATTCCTAATCATACTGTCTACTCACTAAAGCAGGAGTGAGGAAACTTTTTTATGCCAAAAGTTATAACATCAATCGTGGGCAATACAAAATTATCAACTTAAAAATTAGCCTACTGTATTTGGTCAAACATTTAATTAAGTTACCCTTAATATGATGGCTGTTGTTAAGGTCGGTGGTTCAAGCTCACCAGCTGCTCCTTGGAAACCCTAAACAGCGTCGCTATGGGTCGTGAGAACCAACTCAATGGTACTTAACAAGAACAACAATGTAATGGCTGGGGTGGTGGAGCAGGATAATGCACTGGACTGCAAGGTGGGTTTGAACCACAAGGTTGTCAGTTCAAACTCACCAACCACTCCTTGGAAACCCTACACAGGGTTGAAACTGACTCAATAGCACTTAACAACAACAATGTGATGGCTGGAACTGTGATTGCCTTGGCAGGGCCACACCAAATGATTCCACAGGCTTTATGTGGCCCGTAGGCCTGGACATTTCCCACCATTGCATTACAGCAAGGACATGTTTTCTCCGAACATGTAAAACTCATCTTCTAGGATAACTGGTTGTTAGCTGTCATGTAGTTAGCCACCAATTCATGGCAATCCTGTCCACAGTATAATGACTCATTGCCTGGTTCTGTGTTCGGGTCCCCTCACGTTCAGCTGTACATCAGACCATTGTAGTTTACAGGGTGTTCAGTGACTGATTTTCACAAGTAGATCACCAGGCCTTTCTTCCTAATCCATTTTAGTGCGGAATCTGTTCAGAGTTAGATTATGAAACCTGTTTGGCATCGTAATAACATGCAAGCCTCCTCTCACAGATGAGGAGCATGACCAAGATGGAAAGCAAAAATTCTACCACATAACCACCACTGTCCTGAACCTTCTAGGAGAAGAGGGAACAAAGAAAGTGGTAAAACCATTAATGTCATGGTAATTTTAATAAGAGGAGCAGAGTTTTAAAAAAAACTTGATTTTTTTTTTTTTTTATCATTCAGCCACTCTTTTGAGTATCTCTTACTTTTTTCCTGAACATAAAGGTAGCCTTCTGCTGTAAACTGACTGGCTCGCTTGTGGTCCTTGGGATTCTGTCTAATTTTGTTCATAAGCTCTTCCACTTCTGATCGTGTTCCTTCAAAACGATTCCGCGTCTAAAATGGATAAAAAATATATGAATACTTTTTAAATTCTCACTTGACTGTTTTCATTCACATTTTTTAAAATTCAGGTAACTATAAGGTAGTTAAATTTGTAGAACTTTTCTAGGCATTTCTCAACATAACCTCATTCTTTCCAGAGTATCTTCTTATTGAAATGTTTGTTCAAAGAAAATAATTAGTGATACAATAGCTAATAAAAGGTATAAGCCAGAGTAACTTGCAGGCAATGTACTTTCAAAACTGTATAACAGCAAGAATATTTCTATCACTCATTAAGAATACTTCCATTCAGGTCTCACACTACTACTAAATCTTAGATTTAACAAATTGGATTATAAGAAGCCTGAGAAGCCTTCCCTTTACAATAACAAATTAACTTTCTACTACTATACTAGAAATATGTCTAAGTACTTGGAGGGTGAAAAATTTAATTTCTTTGAAAACTAATAAATGTTGTTCTTAGTTTTTCTAGGTGACTATAATTGCACTTGAAAATGACATTTCTTCTCAGAAGGAAAAAAAGAAAAACCTCAACAGTCTAACTGTATCATATCTTTGATATTAGAAATAATATCTTTGATATCGGGAAAGACAAATCACATTCCTAAAACCCAGGAGACTTAGTATGCCAATACCTCTTAGGTGGCGATACTGAAAACGCAGGCGAAGTGACAAAATTACCAAGGAAATTGTGAAGAATCAGCACTACCAGGATCTTGGACATTTATTTCACCTAGACTAAAAAATAATTGTATTGTTAAAACTGCTGATATGAAACTATGGAGAAGCTGAAATGAAAAATTATTATTGAAATTCCTTTTCTTTCCTCTCTACAATGAAAGGAGTTACTAAGGGTCCAAGGAGCAGAAAAATGGTAAAATAGTACATATTTTAGTCTGAAGAATGCATATTGTAAAGGGAAAACTTATCTGCAGAAACTTATTTTACACACAGAGTTTCAAAAAACTCTGTTTATATACATCTATCACTACTTCCACATCTATATATTAAAAAACCCATGAGCACATACCAATAAATCCAATTACAATATAATATTTCAGGATTATTTCTAGATTGTTGTTGTTAAGTGTCATTGAGTCAGTTCCAACTCATAGTAACCTTGTCTAGGGTTTCTGAGGGGTAGCTGGTGGGCTTGAACTTGTAATTAGCAGATCAGTGTTTACCCTACAGTGCTGCACCAGGACTCCGCTTTTCTAACTTACTCTTTTCCAAATGTGTAATTTTTTCCTCAGAGAGAGAGAGCAAACCTGGCTCCATTATTCTCAGTATGTTATCTTATTTTGCACAGTTAACATATCTGTCAATGTAACCAATCTTCCAGATACCTGCACCCCCTCTTCAGCATGACACCATTGTCCTCATCACTTTGTCTGCTGTAATGCTTCCATGCAGAGTCCTGGTGTGACGCTATATTATAAGCATGGACTTCTAACCGAAAGATGGGCAGTTCAAACCCACCAGCCACTTCTCAGCAACCCTATACACAGCTGCTGAGTTGGAACTGACTCAATGGCACTTCACAGCAACAACAAAGCTTCCATGCAGTACTCCCTGCACCTCACTGTCCAATTTCTTCAAATGCTATTATCTCCGCACTGCAAAAGGAAGGCAAGCCCAGGAGAAGATGCTCAAAAGACAGGACCTCCCTCCTAAGCCAAAAGAAAAACAAAGTCTTCTGCTAAAACTGGTACCCTAAATTCAGACTTCCAGGCTTTCTTCATGAGATTTGGAATCTCTCTTTCCGCATCTCTGATTACGCACTTGCTTGTGTAATCTCCTTTATAGCTCAAAAAAGATACACCCTACACTACTCCTGCCTCATCAACATAACAAACACAACTCATTCACAAATAGGATTATAACTACAGGCAGAGTTTAAGATTTACAACACATATTTTTGAGGAATACAATTCAACTCATTGGAGTCTTGGTGTGACTCTGTAGGGTAGGCACTTGACTGGAATCCTGGTATGGCACTGTAGGATAAGCACTCGACCATAAGGTTGGCTTGAACCACAAAGTGCTCCTCAGAAATCCTATACAGGGATGCTAGGAAATAGAACTGACTTGATGGCACTTAACCGCAATAGCAGTAGCTAAACACAAGGTCAATGCTTCAAACCCATCAGCTGTTCCTCAGAAACCCTATACAAGGTCTCTATGAGTCAGAACCTACTGGACAGCACTAAACAACAACAAATTAAGAGAAAATAAACTTCTGTCAGCTAAAACTAGCCACTTGTGTTACTTCTATTATACTAGCAGTAGTATAATATAGATGGAGTTCTGGTGTGGCATTGCAAGCTAATGCGCTGGACTGCAAAATTCGTTTGAACTGCAAGGCTAGTGGCTCAAGCTCATCAGCCACTCCTCGGAAACCCTATACAGAGTTGCTATGAGTCGGAACCAATTCGGAGGCACTTAACAACAACAAAATACTAGATAACTTGGAGTCCTGGTGTGGTGCTGTAGGATAAGCACTTGACCACAGGTTGGTTTGAACCTCAAGGTTAGTGGTTCAAACACATGAGCTACTCTTTGGAAACCCTATACAGGGTCGCTATCAGTTGAAACTGACACAATGACACTTAACAACAACAGATAACTAAGTCACCACTCATCTGTCAGTTTTTCGTACTATGGTATCTTTCATGTTGCTGTGTAACCAGTATTTGAAATGCCCCCAGGGTGACCCATGGTGGACAGGTTTCAGCAGCACTTCCATACTAAGACACACTAGGAAGAGGAGGACCACTTCTGAATGGTTAGCATTCAGAACCTTATGAGTAGCAGAAGAGTAATGTCAGCTGCATAGCTGGAAGAAGAGTCTCTCAGGTTGAAAGACACTCAAAATCCTGCAATGGAAGAGTTGCCTCCACAAAGCAGAGTTGATCATAATGATGTCAATAGAACAAAGCTTTCAAGACCTTCATTTGCTGATGGGGCATAACTCAAAAAGATAATAAATAGCTGCAAACACCCAATAATAATCAGAAAGTGGGCTATACAAAGTATGAATGTAGAGAAATTGGAAGATGTCAAAATTGAAATGGAATGCATAAAGATAGATAGCCTAGGCATTTGTGAGGTGAAATGAACTGGTATTGTCCATTTTGAATCTGACAATTCTATGATTTACTGTGCAACAACGAATTGAAGAGGAAAGGCATTCATAGTCAAAAAGAACCCTTCAAGATCTATCTTAAAGTACAGTGCTGTCTGTGATAATATACATTTGCCTACAAGGAAGACCAGTTAAAATCACTATTATTCAAATTTACTCACCAACCACTAAAGCCAGTAATGATGAACTTGAAGAGTTCTACCAAATTCTGCAATATGGAGTTGATCAAACATGCAATCAACAGGCATTGATAGTTACTAGTGACTGGAATGCAAAAGCTGAAAATGAAGAGGAAGGATCCATAGTGGCCTTAGTGATCAAAATTATGCTGGGGATCGGATGATAGAATTTTGCAAGATCAATGACTTATTCATTACAAATACTTTTTTCAAACAACATAAAAGGTGACTACACACCAGGATCTCGGAGATGGAATACACAAGAAACAATTTGAGTACATCTATGGGAAGAGATGATGGAGAAACTCCATATCATCAGCCAAATCAAGGCCAGTGGCAGACTGTGGAACAGACCACCAATTGCTCATAAGTAAGTTCAGGCTGAAGCTGAAGAAAATTAAAAGAAGCCCATGAGAGCCAAAATATGACCTTGAATGCATTCCACTTGAATTTAGCGAGCATCGCAAGAACAGACTTGATGCAGTAAACACTAAAGACCAAAGACCAAGGGTTGCGGGATGACATCAAGAACAGCATACAGGAAGAACACAAAGAGAATACAGGAAAAAGACAGGTATGGGGGGAAAAAAAAAAAAAGACCAAAATGGATGTCAGAGAAACTCTGACACTTGCTCTACAGCATGTTGTTGTTGTTGAGTTCTGTTGAGTCGGTTCCGACTCCTAGCAACCCTGTACAGGGTTTCTGAGGAGCAGCTGGTGACTTTGAACCACCACATTTGCAGTTCAAACCTGACACAACAGGCTAAAGTAAATAGAAGAAACGAAGTAAAAGAACTAAATAATTTAAAAGGGCAGCTTGAGAAGACAAACTCAAATAATGAAATGTGCAAAGACCTAAAGTTACAAAACCAAAAGGGAAGAACAAGTTGAGCAATTCTCAAGCTGAAACAACTGAAGAAAAAAATCAAGCCTTGACTTGCAATATTGAAGATTTCTATGGTCAAAATAATGAATGATGCAGAAAGCATCAAAAGAAGATGGAAGGAATACACAGTAGTCACTGTGCCCCAAAGAATTGTTAGATGCTCAATCATTTCAAGAGTCACCATATGATCAAGAACCAATGATACTTATAGAAAAAGTCCAAGCTGCACTGAAGGCATTGACAAAAAACAATGCTCCAGGAACGAACGGAATACAAATTGAAATCTTTCAATAAAGTGATGCAGTGCTGAAGGCACTCACTCATCTACATCAAGAAACTTGGAAGACAACTACCTGGCCAATCAATTGGAAGAAATTCATATTTGTACCCATTCCAAAGACCCAACGGAATGCAGAAACCATGGAACAGTAGCATTGATAGCACATGCAAGCAGAATTTTGCTGAAGATGATTAAAAAATGGTTGTAACAGTATATAGACAAGGAACTACAAGAAATTCAAGCTGTAGTCAGAAGAGGATGGAGAAGTAAAGATATGACTGGCATTAGATGGATCTTGGCTAAAAACAGAGACTATTTATTGACTACACAAAGGCTTTAGACTGCGTGGATCACAACAACCTGTGGATAACATTGAAGAATGAGTTTTCCAGAGCACTGAATTGTGCTCATGAGGAACTGTACATAGACCAAAAGACAGTTGTTAGAACAGAAAAGGGGCTACTGAACAATTTAAAATCAGAAAAGGTGTGTGCCAGTGTTGTATCCTTTCACCATATTTGTTCAACCTGTATATTGAGCAAATAATCTGAGAAACTGGATTATATGAAGAACATGACATCAAGATTGAAGGAAGACTCACTAACAATATGCAGATGATACAAACTTGATTGAAGCGAAGAGGACTTAAAATGCTTACTGATGAAGGTCCAAGACTTATTAAGTCTTCAGTATGGAGTACAACTCCTGATAACATGTCTAAAGTATGAGAGCCAAAGGCTAGCCATCCCGGATTCTAAGGAACACTCTGGCTGCTGGAAAGAATATGGGAAGTAAAGCTGCATCAGTTTCAAAGGGTGGAGTCATGACCTCCTAAGTTAAAAAGAGTCAGATCTTTACCAGCTAAATTGTCAAGTGTGGGGTTGTGGTTCACAAGTGTCAGGAGGGCAGGGCCATTCCCAAAGATAGAGGATTGCAGCTGCCATGCCCAAGAGGCATAACAACTTAATGAGACCAAGAGTGAAGGATCACCACTCAGATGGATTAGAAGAATGGGGCTACCCAGAGCTGATTGTAGTTCCATTGGAGAGGAAACAAAAGGCTGCAGCCCAGGGTTAAAGGGCCTCCACCCAGAATCCAGAGTGTGTCGCCAACACCCAGAATCTGGAGGGCAAAGCCATTACAGAGGTGGTTTTAGTGAGAAGAGAATTATATTCAATTCTTGAGAGCTAATGTTAATTGTTCTGCTGGGTTTTAGACTTTCTGGGTTCCTTCTTTCTCTCCAATTTCTCCCATTTGCAATAGGAATATCTACCTTTATCTACCTTGTGCCTGCACCCACCATTGTACTTTGGAAATAGATCACTGTATTCTAGATATCACAGCTTCACAGACAAAGAATAATTTTGCCACATGATAGAATATGCCTAACACCTTACCTATTATTATTTTTTTTTAATATTTTATTGTGTATTGAGTGATAGTTTACATGGGGGAACATTAGTTTTACATTCATTCTATCCTATATCGTGTCATTGCCTTAGTTACCCTGCATGTCCCGCAACCCCCCCCCCATTGGTCCTCAGCACCCAGCCCCTTTCCCTCTCTGGGTCTCAACTCCCCAGGCACTCCATCTCTTCACTTTGTCCTCTCTGTCTTCACCTCAGGCCTCACTGCTTCTCTGGGTGGAGTCACTCTCTTCATTCTTCTCTGTTGATGGTCCCAGGGCCCTCAGCTCCTAGACTGAAAGGTTAATCACTCCCCTCCTTGCGATAAAATATCCACCTTTACATTTCCAGTCCTCACAATCAGTCCTGGTAACAATTTTCACCATTGCATCACATGAGACCCGTCTGCATTTCTTTTCATCAGCCCTGCCCAGAACCATTCACTGGAGACTCCACTATCCTCCCCGCTCTGTGGATCTAGGTTCCCTCTTGAAAGCGTGTAAGGCAGTCACTTCTTACCTTTGCATCCCTCCCCTCATTCTGGGTAGCCAATGTTCACTTTGCCCATCCCTTTCCACTCTGTGTGAAGGGGTTGGGGATAATTCTTGTAGCCTAGCCGGGAATTTTTCCCTCTTTTGAGCTACTGTAGTTATAGGTGTAGGTCCAGTTCATCAATTTGTATCAGATGACACTTTTTTTTTTTTCCTTTTTCCTCTTCTTTCTTCCTTGTGTTGAGTTCTGTTCATCCAGTCATTGAAGCCAGGTTAGGTGGGTATCATCTGCAAGTGTGGGTGTTCTTGCGTGTCTGCCCTCTTCTTATCAGCTGGTCTCTTCGCTCTCCGCTCTAGTTCTCTGTGGCTGTGTCACTGACTCTGAGCCCATGGGTCCCTTGGTTCTGTCTCACTGCTGATTGACCGAGTCCCCACCCGGGTTCGCAGTAGTCTGCAGAATGATGCAGTGCTTAGTTCTTCAGTCACTTCCCTTTATGGGTGATGTGCGTGGTCGCCAATCAGAGCGTGGATTTCCGTTGCGTCTTAGTCTTGGGAGAGGATCTGTGCTGAGACGACCCAGCCACTTGCCTTGATGCCTCCTGGTCTAGCAACTTGCTTGTTCTTGTGGTAGCAGTGGGACTGCCCTTACTGTTCTGTATTTTTCCTGTAGGTCTTTCTTCCAGGAAGTGTCTTCTGGTTTTCTGGCTGCTCCAGGCTGGTCTGCTTGCCCTTTCAAGAGGAAAGTTTCCCATCTCTGAAGGTCTGAGTGTGGTTAGGCTTCCATCTATATTCTTATGTACTGCCGAGGCTCTTCAGGAAACCTCCTTCACTGGATACATTGTAGTCCCCTTTTAGGTATTCCAATCAGTTATAGGCAGAAGACGGACTTACAAGCTTTCTATGGTGACATCTCTGGCTATTCCTTTCTCTCCCCCTCCAGTGTCTGTTTTATAATATAATGTATGGGAAACCCAGGTTCAAAAGTCAGCCAAGCATCTTAACATTATTCCCCCCTTTACCCCATTCCAATCATATACCAGTCTGTATCCCAGAGCCCTGTTGTTCCAAGGGTGTCCTATATCTTTTCTTACTTCTGTCCCATTTAGTTCATTCATACCTGTTTAGTTGTTCTCCTATCTGTTTTGTTCTTCCGTTCCCCTCTTCCTACTTGTATATTGTCTCCCTCCCCCCTACCCAAACTGTCCTGTGTCTACTCCCTGCCCAGTGCTCCCCCTTCCCCTCCCACCTTTAACCCTACCCCTGCATCCTAGAAGCCTGCTTAGAATCCACTTTAGTGGGATAGTATGGGTTCTTTTTCTTAGACTTTTACAGTAGTGGTCCTA
>NW_006408673.1:1036327-1058633 GCF_000296735.1 Chrysochloris asiatica | reverse complement strand
ATATATAGGATCATATCGTCTGCAAATAAGGAGAGGTTTACTTCCTCTTTGCCAGTTTGGATGCCTTTGATTTCTTTATCATGCCGTATAGCTCGAACACTTCCAGCACAATATTGAATAGGAGTGGTGATCACCTTACCTATTTTTGATTTAGATGTTTTAGGAAATGAGATTTTAGACACAGAGTAGATTTAAGACTTTTAGAATGATGTGATGGGGTAAATGTGATTCACATGTAAAAGGGACATAAATTTGGAAAGGGGGAAGGGTGGAATTTTATGGACTGGATTGTGACCAAAAAAAATGTGAGCTGTAAATCCTAAACTCTGCCTGTGGTTCTATCCCATTTATGAATAGGCTATGTTTACTATGTCAATGTCAATGAAGCAAGATTATTGTAAGGTGGATCTTTTTTATTTTTTATTATGAATCGCATGAAGGTGCATACACAAGATTATCAGTTTTACATTCAACAAATCACACACTTCGTTTAATCTCAATAAGTGCATTCCCATCCATGCAACAACAGTTCCTCCCTGTGGTTCTGAATCCCATTCCACCTTCCCTCCTTCCATCCTTTCTCAACTCCGTTGTAAGGTGTATCTTGAGTCTATCTCTTTTAAGATATAAAGAATATTTTAAAAGCCAGCAAGTGGCCTCTGCTGGGCAGCTGGCTGCACCAACATTGATGTTGTCCTCAGGATTCGGACCAACTTGCTTTCTCCTCAGACCTCTTGATGGCGTACTGGTGATAGACCAGCGTCAGCTACATCCACTACTCCCAAATCTGTGCAGTTAGGGATGCACTGAACACTGAACTCAAAGCAATTGCTGAAAAAACTTCTGGCCACAGTGTCAAAATTGTGAGAGTGAAGAAGGAATCATCAAACCTGACTAAAACTTGAAGTGCTCCATTTCCAAGGTGAAGATGTGTAAGTACATGTTATGGCAGAATGAAAATGATCTTGCTTCTGTGGGGGTTGGGGGGGATGGGGGGGGGGGGAGAGAGATGCCTTTCCTGATCCTAGACTGCAAGGAAGTGAGTCAAGATGGGGGAAGAGAGATGGGAAGCCACATGAAAATCACCCAGGAATCAAAATTCAAAAACAAACAAAACAAGGACCTTCTTCCAGAGCCAACAAAAAAAGAAACCATTCACCTAGAGCTGATAACTTGAAATCAGACTTCAACCCTCTTAAACTAGGGGGAGAGGGAGGGAGGGAGAGGAGCTCTGTTTGCTAAAGCCACTCACTTGTGGTATTTCTATTATACCTGCAGTAGATAACTAAGAGTGGAACCTACATTTTTTTATTTCAACACACACAAAAATGTAGGACGGCTAGAATCTTTGACATCTCCGAAGTCTGTGACAACTTTACATTTTAATTGTATAAGACGATGTTGTTGTTGTTGTTGTTAGGTGCCATCAAGTCAGTACTGACCCATTGTGACTTTATGCACAGCAGAACAAAACACTGCCCCATTCTGGGCCAACCTCACTACTGTTGCCATGCTTGAGTCCATCGATGCTGCCACTTGGCCAATCCAGCTCGTTGGGGGTCTTCCTCTTTTTCTCTGACCCTCCACCTTACCAAACATGATATCCTTCTCCAGCGACTGGTCCCTCCTGACAATATGTCCGAAGTATGAGAGACGAAGTTTGGCCATCCTAGATGGATCTTGGCTAAAAACAAAGAATACTTTATTGACTACACAGAGGCCAGGTAGTTGTCTTCCAAATTTCTTGGTAGAGATGAGTGAGTGCCTCCTGTGCTGCCTCACTTTCTTGAAAGGTTTAAATTTTTTTCCCATAAATTCCTGGTGCCTTGTTTTTTGCCAATTCCTTCAATGCACCTTGGACTTCCTCCTTCAGTGTCATTGGCTCTTGATCATATGCTACCTCTTGAAATCGTTGAACATTAACCATTTCCTTTTGGTACAGTGACTCTGTGTATTCCTTCCATCTTCTCTTGATACTGTCTGCATCATTCAATAATTTGCCCAGAGAATCTTTCAATAATGAAAGTCAAGGCTTGAATTTTTTCTTCAGTTTCCCCAGGTTGAAAAATGCTGAGCGTGTTCTTCCTTTCTGGTTTTCTGATTTCAGATCTTTGAACATTTTATTGTGAAATTTGGCTTTATCTTCTTGAGCTGATCTTTGAAATTTTCTGTTCAGCTCTTGGACTTCCTTATTTCTTCCATTTGCTTTAGCATCTCTATGCTGGAGGGCAAGTTTCAGTATCTCTGCTGACATCCATTTTGACCTTTTCTTCTTTCTTGTCTTCTCAATGACTTTTTTGTTTTCTTCATGTATAATGTTCTTGATGTCATCCCACAACTCTTCTGGTTTTCGGTGTTTAATGTATCAAATCTGTTCTTTAGATAATCTCTAAATTCAGGTAGGATATATTCAAGTTCATATTTTGGCTCTTGTGGACTTGTTTTCATTTTCTTCAGCTTCAGTTTGAATTTGCATATGAGTAATTGATGGTCTTTTCCACAGTCTGACCCTGGCCTTGTTTTCACTGATGATATGAAGCTTTTGCATCATCTCTTTCCATAGATGTAGTCAATTTTATTTCTATGTATTCCATCTAGTGAGGTCCATGTATATAGTTGTCTCTTATGCTGTCTAAAGAAGGTATTTGAAATGAACAAATCATTGGTTTTGCAGAATTCTATCATGCGTTCTCCAGCATCATTTCTATCACCAAGGCCATATTTTCCAACTACTGATCCTTCTTCTTTGCTCCCAACCTTTGCATTCCAATCACCAGTAATGATCAATACATCTTGATTGCATGTTTGATCAATATCAGATTGAAGACGTTGGTAGCATTCTTCTATTTCATCCTCTCTGGCTTTAGCAGTTGGTGTGTAAATTTTAATAATAGTGGTATTAACTGGGCTTTTTGTTCTTTTTGACAATGAATGCAATTTCAATCTCTTTCTTTCTTTTTTTCTTTACCATAATATAGTTTATCATTTTGATACTGTACTTCGCTCACATAACATTTTAATAAAACATGTACCCATGTTTTTAAATTCTTCTTAACCAGTTTTTAGTCTTTCTTGTTATTGTTGTTAGGTGCCATCTAGCCGGTTGTGACTCATAGTGACCCTATGCACAACAGAACCAAACACTACTCAGTTCTGTGCCATCCTCACAAGTGCTTTATGTTTGAGCCCACTGTTGCATCCACTGTGCCAATGCATCTTGTTGGTGATCTTCTTCCATTAAGCATGTTGTCCTTCTCCAGAGACATGTCCAAAGCATGATGTATGAAAGACGAAGTCTGGTCATCCTTGTTTCTAAGGAGCATTCTGGTAGTACAGATTTGTTTGTTCTTCTGGCAGTACATGGTACGTTCAATATTGTTCTACACCACAATTCAAATGCATCAATTCTTCTCCTATCTTCCTTATTCATTGTCCAGCTTTCGCATGCATATTAGGCAACTGAAAACATCATTGCTTCAGTCAGGCACATCTTAGTTTCAAAGTGACATCTTTGCTCTTTTAAACTTGAAAGGGGTCTTCTGCAGATCTGCCCAATGCAATACATCATTTGATTTCGTGACTGCTGTTTCTGTAGATGTTGACTGCGAATCCAAGTAAAATGAAGTATTTGACAACTTGAATTTTTTCTCCATTTATTACGATGCTACTTATTGGTTCAATTGTGAGGATTTTTGTTTTCTTTATGTTGAGGTGTAAAATTCATGCTGAATTATTCATCAGTAAATGCTTCAAGTCCTCTTCACTTTCAGCAAGCTAAGTAGTGTCATCTGCATATGGCTGTTAATGAGTCTTACTCCAATCCTGATACAGCATTCTTCTTCATACAGTACTGCTTTTCAGGTTATTTGCTCAGTGTACAGATTGAGAAAGGATACAACCCTGACTTAACCTTTCCTGAATAGTATCTCTTAGGGACTCTTTAGGAGCCCTGGTAGTGTAACCCACTGGTTACGCATTGGGCTGCTAAGTTCGAATCTACCAGTCAGTCTGAGGGAAAAAAATGAGGCTTTCTGCTCCCGTAAGGATTTACAGCCTCAGAAATCCTATGTAGGTAGCTATGAGTCAGAACTGACTCAACAGCTCAGGGCAGCAGCAGGGACTCTTTGGATAAACACTTAACTGCTAACCACAAGGTCAGTGGTTCAAACCCATCAGCCACTCCTCGGAAACCCTACACAGGGTGGCTATGAATCAGAATCATGTCGACAGAACTTAACAACAACAGGACTCTTTATGAATCATAAAATTCCCAACGTTATACTATCTTTCAATAAGATTTGTATTCTCATCTCCCCAAATCCTTTTGGGGATAGAGATCACTAAATTTAAAAATTCATTTTTTAAACATCTTTAAGTTTGATGCAATTTACATCCTTCTGAAAAGCACATTTTCTAAAAGTCATCTGAAAAAAGTATCATTTTTACAATAGAAAAGGTGTAGCTAGTTGGAGGAAACTAGGCTTTTGCTTTTCTATCACATTTATCTTTTTCTAATTATAAAACAATTTTGCTATATCAAATTACTAAAAAGTTGACCAAGCTATGTCTAATATTATAATACAGAGACAGTTAACTTGAACATTTGGATATGTTTCCTTATGCCACCAAATCCCAAACTCTTTGCTATAGATTTTGACTCATAGCAACCCTATAGGACAAAGCAGAGCTTCCCCATAAGAATTTCCAAGGCTGTGGTCTTTATAGAATGCCCTGGTGGCTCCATGCGTTATGCATTGAGATGCTAACTGGAAAACCCTTGATTGGAATCCTTCAGTGGCCCTGATGGAGAATGACAAAGAAGTCTGTTTCCACAAAGATTTACAGCCTGGAAAACCCTATGGGGCAGTTCTACTCTGTCCTGTAGTGCCACTTCAAGTGAGAATCAACTTGATGGCAGGGGATTTGTTATCTTTACAGAAGCAGCTTACCTGTAGTGGGGTATACTGTATTATGTTGTCAGCTGCCGCTGAGTAGGTCCCTGACTCAGGACAACCCAATACACAATAGGTTCAAACTGTTGTGATCCAACTGCTAGGATCCATAGAGTTTTCACTGGCTGTTTTTCAGAAGTAGATTGCTAGGGTTTTTTTTACCTAGTTCATCTTTGTCCGGAAGCTCCATTAAAACCTGTTCATCATCACCTCAAGCAGCAAGCCTCCACTGATGTTCACTGGCCAAGTGTCCTACATGGGAGGAGAACACTCAACCATGGACCAGCACTGCTCTCCTACTGCCTTATAGTTTTAATACTTTTGGCTATTTCCTCAAATAACTGCACAAAAAATAACATATAACTGAGATTCTTCAGCAATGTGTAGTTTAATATAGGCAGCTCTTTTCCTTTAATATACTGAAAACTGACATTACTAGGGTATAAAATTCTTCTTATACCCATTCTTGGCTGAGAGATAAGTAAATTAAAGCAACACTGAGGTACAGCAGAAAATTTAGTGTGGGTGACAAGTTTCAAAGATGTTGGTATTTCGGAAAGGAAAAATAACTACTTAAAAAGCAAACCTTGAGAACAAAGAAGACATCTAGATCAGGTGTTCTGGAGACTGAAATTAAGATGGGGAGAAAAACAGCATTGACTTAAAAAGGTCCCCGGAACAGCAGTGGTCTCAGAAAAAAATCAAAACTCAAACAAATCAAAAGAGGAATATTTAGAGGAGAGATCGAGGATTTAGGAAAATGGACTGATTACAGTTCTTTAAGTTTCAACAGATTCAGAAACAGGTTCTCTTCAGTAAATTGTTCTCTGTCCACCTTTCTTTGGGAACAGACATTATGATTGATGTATGAGTAAGTTCTTACTATGTGAGTATTTAAGGGTATGAACCTGATCATCTTGTGAAACATTTTCAAATGATTTCTTCTTTACAAGTTTTGTATAAGATGTTTACCAGGTGCTCCGCAGGAGAAAGATGAGGCTTTCTGCTCCTGTAAAGACATCCAGTCTCTGAAACCCTATATAGGGTTGCTGTGAATCAGAACCAACTCAATAGCACACAGCCAGCCAGCCAGCCAGCAAGAGTTTATTGACAGGCAAATAATGAATCTCTCTGAAATGATTTTTGTTTATATAACGTAAAGCTATAAGTAAGGCAATAAAAAACTATAAGCAAGGCAACTCCCATTGTTGTTGTTGCTATTCTATTAGGTTTGTTAGAAGTGTACTTCCACACATATAAAAGCTGTGCAGAAAGAGTTTCACAAAAGCCCCTCAGTAACTCTCAGGCCTTACATTTGACCACATATCTGAAGGTAGGCCTGCCTTTATGAGCAGGTAGCCTGTGCAGATACACAGGGTCCTGTGCTCACAAGGTCCCCACACTGCGCCTAATGCTCTGCTGTCAGTGTCTTAAAATTCTTAATAAGTTTTTAACAAAGGGCTCCACATTTTTATCCTGCACTGGGCCCTACAAATATTGCTCCCAATTGTGCCTGGGACTTCTCATTCAGGCACTGTATGACATATGAAATTCAGGCAGAAAAAACAACTTTCTACAAGTTATTAGCCAGATAGGAAAGAAAAGGGGGAAAAAAAGGCCAGATTATAATCTAACCTTCTACCGAATTAACTACCTAATGTTCCTTTTATAACACTATGTTCTGCCACCTGCAAAAGTCTTCTGAAAATTCATAGCAACATTACACTGAACTACCTGGAGGGACAAATTTGAGGTGAACTGGACTAATCTATAAACACACATTTAGATATTTTTTTTAAACTCACAATATATTTTTATATGGTCTTCACTGGTCTAGGAACCACAAAAACAAAAAAAGTATCTACTCAAAGTCTCAAATAGTAACCCAGCTGAATGCCCAACCTGAAAATGTGTGACACATGTGAACAAAACATAAGAGGCTATGTTATCTTATTTCCAACATTTCCAAGGTTAGGGAACTGTACAAAAACCTTAAGGAAGAAATCTATGCCAAAGCCACTCAACCTCGACATCTTAAGTTTATAAGAATAAGAAAAGGACACCATAGAGCTGCCCATCTTTCTACTTAAGAGTCTTCTATATGTGCTATACATCTGTCGTAAAATTATGGCACTAGCTCTAATAAGGGCTCAAATTATGCTAAATATAATCTTCCAAAATCAACTAACATGATAGAAGCAAAAACCCTTGTCAATTTCTGATCAAAATCACATACATATACAGTTATAGTAATAACCAGTTGCATTAAAAACCAATTGCAACTGTGAATGCCCAATACATTTGTAAATGTACACAACATGAAGGAAAGAAATTCCACCTAATCCTAAATCTATCTGGAAATTAAAAAATTAAAGTGAGAGCTACAGCTAACCGGAAGGAGATTTAGATCATTATCATCTAAATGTACAGTATAGTAGTTTTCATTTATCCGTTTCATGCTAAGTGACTTAAATTATATGCAAAACCTTATCTGTACACTGTCCCAGGAACAGCCAGGAAAGCCACCAGGTGGCAGAATTTCTGGAGTCTCAACTATCTGGAGACCAGTCTGTTATACTGAGCATTGACCAGGAGGTGGCAATGTAACCTCAGTTTCTAGTACCAACAGCTCGCAGTCTTCCTTTCTTTTCATATGATCTAGATCAAAAATATATCTCTGCCAGACATCTTTCCTTACATTCTGAATGTTGATCTGTAGTTCCATTTTGTAGTGATTGAAGTCTTTGGCAAGCTCATGTCCCTGATGATAGAAAGTAAACATTCCTTGAAAAAATGACAGCATCTAAAACAAAGGAGAAAAAATAACATTAGCATGGCAAAATCTCAGGAGGGGTATATGAACAGAAAAAGAAAAACAGTTGAGTATGTCCCTTCTCATCTCTTGGGTATTCTAGTGAAGTAAAATAATTAAAAGGAAGTCACTCACATTCAATGAATTCACATTATTTCTAAATTGTTCCTATAGAAAATGTGATTTTCCCCCTTAAATATCAGAGCATATTTTTATACTAATGCTATATGGGAGAAATGTACTTTGAAATCACCCATTTGTTCTCTGTAGTCAAAAGAATCCCTATTTTCATTTATAATTGAAATCCTATCACTGCAGGTCAATATAATCTGTAAGAAAGCAAAATCATTGAAGCAAGGAGTCAAAAGTCTTTCTCAAATGGCATCCTTTCTGTTTTTGCAAGTTCTAGTGTAACCTCTCTGTTTTGTTGACAAGGATGTTCAGTGACTTGCCCAGGGGCAGAGAGGGGCATCCTAAGGGCTATAATTAGCCCAACCTGCTCCTCTTGATTAGAGGGCAGCTGCTCTATCCCACATGAAAGTAAATTTGAAGTGAGCAAAAGTTATCTGAGGTCAGAGTTAAGGAAACTCTGAAACTGATTTTCTTCAGAAAGCAGAAGAGTCCTATCTAGAGTATGGCAGGTTACAGCCCCTGACCTGGGAGCCACTTGAGTAGTTTCTAGCACCAGCTGTGAGAGATTCTTCTGCAATTTAAAACTAACTGGGATAGGTGCTATTTTCCATAGAAATGCCACTGGAATACAGTATAATCTAGTGATTATGAAGTTGAGGCCCTGCTGCCAGATGGACAATGCAAGGTCAATTTCCAACTGTAGCCATGACTTCTTATTAAGACCTGGACAAATTACTGAGAGTTTCTCTAATTTCATTAGTTGCTGAATGAAGTAATAAAACTATCTCCTCATTAAGCTACTGTGAGCAAACACAGCAAAGAACTTAGAAAAATGGGGTCTCGTTGTAAATATTCAATACATGTAGGCTGTTAGTAATTCACATTAAAAATAAATTTTAAGGTTTAACCATACCATACCTTCATAGATGCTAATTTTTATATTTAATCAGTATTCTTAAAATTTCTCAAAATCACTCACAGCTTAAGCAAATGACTATAACTCAATTAAGTTGTTAAAAACATCACACGCAAACAATTCTACATGAAGATTAAATATTGATCTTGAGAATCCTGCATTCCAGTGCTTCTCAATCTCTTTTTATACTACAGACCCACAGAATGTTGTTCTTAAGTGCCGTCGAGTAGGTTCCGATCCATAGCGACCCTGAACAGGGTCTCTGAGGCTGTATATCTTTACAGGAGCAGAAAGCTTCATCTTCCTCCCGCAGAGCAGTAGTTTCGAGCTGCTGACCTTGCGGTTCACAGCCTGATTCATCCTTACAGACCCACAGAATAAGACTCTAAATTTTGATGCAGAAGATATACCTAACTAAAGCTATTAGAAAATATCCATATAAACACAAACAAAGGTCAGGAGCTTTTAAAACAAAGAAATGTTAGAGTAACTCACAAGATATTTCAAATGTTACATGCACTGGGTTCTCCACTTAAATTGCCATGAGCAATATGAGTTTCTAAAACAAATTTGTTCCCAATCATTATTTAAAGTATCAAAGTTTGGACTGATTTGCTTTCTTTGGAAACAAACTTTAGTAGAATTGATATTATCCCCCAAATCCTCATTCACATTCTAAAATAATTTCTTTCCAAGTATTTTGTCTTTAAGGGTGGTGCCACAACTGTTGTTAAGTGCCATTGAGTCAGCTCCATCTCACAGCAACCCTGTCTAAAGTTTCCTAGTAGCAGTTGGTGGATTTGAACCGCCGACCTTGTGGTTAGCATTCCAGTGCTTATTCCATAGCACCACACCAGGACTCTAGTGAAGATGGCAGAAATAGCACCTGAGGCAGGATACTGGAGAGCACGTAGCAACAGGATTATCATTCATTACATGTTGCTGGGCAAATAAGCTCACAACTATGGGTTTCAGGGTAATTCCTTGACTTCGTGGCTACCTGAGCCCATAACTTATGTACACATGAAGAATGCTGACAGGGAAAATAATTATACTTATGATGCCTTATTTTATCTGAACCCATAACTCACAACACCTTATTTTACGTTGAAATCTAAGATGGAAATATTTCTATTATATTACAAAAAAACCTTATTGGTAGATCAACTGGCTATAATACTCACAGGTTCCACGAACTCAAACTTCTTTCTTTCTTGGATTTCCTGAAGTTTACATACATATTCAAGAGACAGCTCATAAAAGTGTTGCCGATTTTGCTCCACTTGGATGTCTGCCTATGTTAAAATAAGTGATGCAGGTCAAGTAGTGATACCTTATATTAGGAGTCAGCAAACTACAGCTCAGCCCATAGACCAAATAGAGCCTACTCTCTATTTTTGTATATAGAGTTGTAATAGAACACAGCTACTTTCATTTGTGTATCATCTCTAGTACTTTCCATCTATAATAAAGGAATTGAATAGTGGCAACAGGGACTTTATGGCTCCCAAAGACCAAAGGATTTACTATCTGACCTTTACAGAAAAAGTTTGCCAAATGTGAATATGAAAACTTGTTCTGTTGAGAAGGTGGACCCCAAAAGATTTGAACACCAGACAGCAAAACTTTCTTTAATGAAAAATCCACAGTTGACAAATGAAGTTGAACCACATACATAAAATCAAAATCATATAAACACCACTGAACTTCCATCAAGAAAGATGGGAAAATGTGCAAACAGATGATGACAATGGTTAAACAACACCGTAAACATTCCTACAACGCCACTAGGGCTCCCTGTTATCTGTTAACTGCCATTGAGTCGATTCCAACCCATAGCGACACTATATAGGGTTTCCGAGGAGCAACTGGTGAACTTGAACCACCGACCTTGCAGTTCAAACAATTCAAGCGGCTTTGCAGTCTGCCACATTAACCCACAGCACCACACAACTAATGTCATTAAACTGTACACATGAAGAATGCTGACAAGGAAAATAATTATACTATATACACACACACATACTCGAAGTGCCTTCAAAAAGTTAGGGGAGTTGGAATCCATTATTTTTTAATTCCATTTTTCCAAGAACTTTTTGAAATCCCCTCATATATACACCAAAAAAGAAAGAGGGAGAGATTGTTTTTAAAAATTAAAAGATGACAAATTTCATTTCAATTAACAAAGCTCCTAAAAATGAAGTTTGCCTGAGTGAACTGTTTTTGGTTTGCAACTCACAGCGCCTCTACATGGCAGAGTAAAACTGCCTCATAGGATTCCTAGCCCATAAATCGGGCACAGATCATCAGGTCTTTCTCCCATCACCAACCTTTCAGCTAGAAATCATATGTTTAGAAACCACTGAGCCACCAAAGCTTCTTGCCTGAGCAAGAGGACCGGGAAATTCCAGTCACCTCAGCACCCAGAGTAAGCGATGATGGTGGCACCATCTCAAGAACTTGGCTCGTAAAGGCAGACCCAGGCTTGAAGCCCATCTGCAGGTAGTCATCTCCTTAATTCTATCTACGAGCCTCTGGGAATAAAGGGGCACCAGCTGGGCAGGAGGTTATTCCCCCAAAAAGTTCCAGTTTGTCTTCTCTACAAGACACACCGAGAGAACAAAACACACAGTTCCTGGGAGGCAGAGCAGAGGAAGCATTCTCATCCTAGAAACCACTCTTATGTGATACTTTCCCTAATCTGGCTTGATTAACTTTAAAAAGTACTTCTCTAACACATAGTAAGGAGTGCTGGTGTGGCACTGTGGATTAATGCGCTGGACTGAAAAGTCGGTTTGAACCACAAGGTTGGTGGGTCAAGCTCACCAGCCGCTCCTCAGAATCCCTATAAAGGGTCGCTATGGGTCAGAACTGATTCAATGGCACTTAACAACAGCAACACATATAAGTAGCATGCTTTTTTAGCATTAGATGCTTTTTATTTTTTAAGTAAAAAAATATTTAGATATAACAGATTAAAAGTGTTGTTGTTGTTTTTAAGTATCCTCAAGTCAGTTTCAATTCATAGTGCCCCTGTATAGGGTTTCCAAGGAGCGGCTGGTGAATTTGAACTACCAACCTTGTTGTTCAAACTGGCCTTGCAGTCCAGTGCTTTATACTACAGTGCCACACCAGGACTCCTAAACCAAAATGAAAACTTCTGCCTAAAACAACTCCAAATTATGACATCTTTGTGTTTCTAATAAATTAGTATGGCAATTCATTCCCCCACAGTTAATACACAGCAATTCTCATCAAAAACAATGTAGTTTTGTTATTTAATAAAATGAAGGAATATATTATGAGTTAAGGATGATTTCTTTCATTTTATGCTCATCAGGAAAGACCCTTCAAGAAAATGACACCAGCATCACATTTAAGTATGTGTGTGGAGTGGGGGAGGGGGACATGGGACATAATTTTTCCTCCCTTACTCATTCAGCCTATGTCTCAATCTATGTATCTGACACATAGAACACTGTTATTACTCCAAGGTTGTGCATATATCACTATTTACATCTATCCCCTTTAGGCCAGCATAATGTTCTTATGGTCCTTCTATGTCGTACTGTATGTCAGAATTATTTCACTCTATGGCTGAGTAATACTCCATTGTATGGTCACAGAACTTTTATTTTTCTACTCATCTGCTGATGGACACCATTGGGCTACTGTGACGAGACTGCAATGACCACTAATGTACACATATCTGTTAGAAAGCCTGCTTTCATGCCTCGTGGTTGTACAGCTAGGAGTGAAATTGTTTGGGTCATACAGTCAGGTATGTTTAATTTTTGAGGAATCGCCAAACTGTTTTCCACAGTAGTGGCACCATTGTGCACTCCCACCAGCAATTCCAATTTCTCCACATCCTCACCAACAGTTGTTAGTTTACCAGGGTCAGATTTACCATACCAGTTTTTTCTGGCAGTTAATTCTCCAGGTTGTTTTTGCTATAGCGATTACCCTCGCATTGCTTGATCAAGTGCTGTCCCCACATGCTTAATGTTCTGAGCATCCAAAATTGCTATCCCATGAACTACAGGATTAAATCCCCATAAACCCATGGTATCATGTGTAGGCCATATCTCACAGTAATATCATGGACATCCAAACTATATCTAGGAGCACAGATGATTTCTATAATCTGGCAGGAGTCTAAAGGCCATTACTATACCAAGTAAGTTAACTTTAACAAATGTATAATTTCAACATGAACATTTCTGGCCATTTCCTGCTACAGAATGCATAATGAGAGTAGGTTAGCTTCACACAAAGTCATTTAAAGAACCTACTTCTCTAATCATTTTCTTTCTCAGGAAAGAAAACCATGCAACGAAAATCAACAGAAATGGTATTTTCTCAATTGTTTGTTATGTTGTTGCTAAGTGACCTGGAATTAGTTCTGACTCATAGTGACCATATGTTGGGTTTCCAAGGAGCGACTTGTGGGTTTGAACCACCAACCTTTTGGTTAGTAGTCCAGTGTTGATCCAACAAAACTACCCCAGTAATCCATACTTGTTATAGTATAAATATTAAACAGGATTTAGAAATGTGGATGGATGTAGAAGGTACTGTGGTTAGTGAATGAGGTTACTGTTAAGAATTATTTTTAAATACCAAAATAGTGAGCTTGGATTGTCACAGTTTCCTTCTGTTAATATTATCATTTGAAACAAACAAAAAAACAAACAAAAAATCCAAAATCGATTATACAAGTTCTTTAGTACTTAGAAGAACATAAAACAACTGCAAAGGCCCTGAACAAGGAGTGTGTTTGTCTCAGTCCAACCAGTGTGGATGGAGGAGAGGCTCAGGGTGAACAGATATCATATGGGATCCTGTGGGCCTCTACAAGTAGCTACTAGAGCAGTTTCAAAAAAGAGGAGTGATATCAAGGATAACTTGTTGCTGTGCAGAAAATTAACTGTAGGGTAGGGTTACAATAATGAGTAAGGGGAGACCAGTTAGGAGGTTTTTATAGTAATCCACATGTGAGATAGGGCTGGCATCCTGAACCTGGAGTCACAAGAAGTGGTCATATTCTAAACGGATCCAGAAGGTACCATAAGCTGATGGAACTGGCTGTGAGAGAAAAGGTCAAAGATGACTTCAAGGATTTTGCCTGCACAATTTATAGCATGAAAAACCTAAGACAGTGAGGTGGAGATGGAAATTAATTGAATACGGAAATCCTCTACAGGATACCTGAAAATAGACACAAGGAAGAATAGAGGCAGAAAATTGCTGGCGTAAAGAGCAAGGACCTATTAGATCAACAATTGCTATTACAAAACCAGCAGAGGCTGGGAAACGAAGGTATATGCAACAGTTGCATGGTTTCCTATATAATGTGGAATCAGGAGAAAATGGAGTTCTATCTACCTGAAGTACTGTAGTGAGGATTAAGTGGTATAAAAGTTCTTTGTCTTTTATAAACTCTTAATCGCTGTCCAAATATCAAAGGAATCCAAGATAAAACAAAATGTGACATGTGATAATGTCAAAAACAAGAATCAATAAATAAACACATATATACATAAATATGGCTTACAATTAAATATTGGACAATTAAATATATATGGGTTTATAAGCATTTGACTGCTAACTGCAAAGGCAGCAGTTTAAACCCATTAGCCATCACACAGGAAAAAGATGAGGCTGTCTGCTCCCATAAAGATTGAAAGTTTCAGAAACCCTGTATATAGACTTACTATGAATTGGAATTGACTCAGTGACAGTGCATTAATGCTGTTAGTGTTATTTTGATAGAGTACTGGTGTGGCACTGTGGATTAATTCACTGGACTGCAAGGTTGGTTTGATCCACAAGGTCAGTGGTTCAAGCTCACCAGCCTCTATGGGTCAGAACCAACTCTAAGCATTTAACAACAGCAACAATAAATGTACATCATAGAAGTGCCTTATGTCCAGATTCCTTACATGCTTAAAACATAATGAAATGAGAAATTTTCCATTTTTGCGGTTTGGTCTAAGACCCTGACAATTGTATAGAGCATTATTTTCAATGACAGTATGTGTGGATTTGTGAAATAAAGCACTGGACCACAAGGTCAGTTTGAGCCACAAAGTTGGCGGTTCAAACTCACCAGCCACTCCTTGGAAACCTTATATAAGGTTGCTACGTGTCAGAAGCAGCACTTAACAACCATTCAAGTGTGTGACGGATTGAAAAAAAGTGGCAAGGAATTTAGGAAAGAAAGAGAACATAAAAAATATTAATTTCTTTTTCCTGTAATATTCGTTCCCCCCAAAAAATTAATGAGTCTAGTAACACAAGTAAAACAGACAATCTCTTTCCAATGAAGCAGAACTTCCTGAATCTTCAAAGAAAATTAATGGTGCCCTCACATAAAAGCAAACTGCCATACAATCATATTAAATTCAATTCATTTCATCAAGAAATCTTGAAAACCAGTTAATTAATCTATTCCCAAAATATCTTTTCTTCAATAATGCTGGTTAAAATTACTATTCTTTGGGAAAAAATCTCAGAATTCAAACTTTTACTAATAAGAATGTTTGTTGAATTAATCATTACAATATGTGTTAATAATTTTATGGGGTTTTTTTCCTTAATTTATGGCAATAATTTTTTCCTCATCTCTCTAGATGGAAAGTTTCTAAATCTAAAGTTTCCATCTAAATCCTAGATGGAAAGTTTCTAAAGAAAATCATATTAAAACAAACAAACAAACAAACAAACAAAAAGACATGTACTACATTTTAAATTTTATAAATAAATGGAAAGAAAAGGGAAATATACCTCTTGTAAATGTGAATCTTTCTTTTTTGCTGATAAATTCATGTGTTTATCAATGAGACTATAGTTCTTTTCTGTTTCTTTGTCAAATTTCTTTTTTTCTTCCTACAAATTAAAAAAACAAAGACAACAATGATTAAACTAGGGGGGAAAACATGCATACCCATGGGAAGCTCAGAATATCTGGAAAAGAGCAAAGTTTGTGATGAAATTATCTGAAATACTTACTGTACCCAGACCACTGTATTACTCATGAAGACATCACTAGGATTGAAAAGTCACTTATCTTTTCATTTTTGTTTCTTTCTTGGACTTTTCTCTAAGACTGATATTTTTCAACTTTTCATTCTTATCAGTGTTAATAATTAATGTTATGTCAGTCATCCCACACAAACAAAAAGAGAAAACAATAAGTAGAACATTAAGTCTCAGAAAGCAAACTCACTGCAGATTTTGGCATAGGAATGGAATTCATTTTTAAAATTGAATCATTTCTATCTAGATAGAAATAATTATCATCATTGCAAGTGGAAAAAAACCTCTTGGGAAAAATTTTCTTCCCTAATGGTCACATATGAATACAACAATAAGATATTCTGCCCAGAAAGATTACCGGTTCTCAAACTTTACCAGTGATTCATAATTTTTTGCTGCTGTTGTTAAGTGGCAGCAAGTCAGTTCTTATTCATTGTGACCCTATACATGAAACACTGCCCAACCCTGTGCCATCTTCACAATTGTTGTTATGCTTGAGTTCATTGATGTTGTCACTGTACCAGTCCATATCATTGAGGGTCTTCCTCTTTTTCACTGACCCTCCACTTTACCAAGCAGCTGTCTTCTCCAGGGACTGGTCCCTCCTGACAATATGTTCAAAGTATGATATACGAAGTCTGGACATCCTGGCTTCTAATGAGCATACTGGCTATACTTCCAACACAGATTTGTGTGTTGTTCTGGCAGTCCGTGGTTTTGTTTTATTTTGTTTTCCTCATACAACTCAGCTCTTTCATCACTTCTTTCAGTAGCTTTAGTTTTTAAGTTTTTATTATGAATTGAGCAATAGTTTACATGGGAGAACATCAGTTTTACACTCATTGTTTCATTGCAATGATTACAATCCCCTCCATGCATTATCATTCAACAGTATTTACTTCTGTTTTGTCTTGTTGTTTGTGTGTGTGTGTGTGTGAGGTACACAAAAACACTCAGGAATATATAATCATTTAAACAACCAAAGGGGAACATTTTGCAAGCCTGCCTCCTGGCTCCCAGCACACAGCCTTTCTCTTTCCATGAGTCTAGAGTCCTCAGCTACTATCTCTCTCCATGTCATCATCTCTGACTCCATCTCTGGTGTTACTGTTTCTCTGGATAGGGTCCCACATTCCCCTCATGCTCTTCTCCCTTGATGGTCCTAGAATGGTTCCTGGAATGTAAGATTAATTACTTCCCCCCTTTTGTTATAAAATTTCTACCTTTACAGTTGTGCCAGTCACAATTAGTCATGATAATAATTACTCACTATTGAATCATCAGAATCTTACCCACACATCTTTTCACCAGACCCATCTAGACAAGATAAAAACTATTCAGTAGGGATTCTACCTTCCTGCACATACTATGAAATTAAACTCCCTCTTGAAAACTTGTAAGCCAGTCACTTCATGCCTTTATAGCCTCCACCTCAACCCCCATTTTAGGTAGCCAATGTCTAAGGTGGCCATCCCTATCAACCCTGAGTACAGATGGAACAGGCCTGATCCTTGATGTGAAGACTTCATACCTCTCAGTATTTTGAGCTACTACATCCATAAGTATAGGTCAAGTTCATCAAATTGTAGCAATTTACACTTGTTTCCTTTATCAAAAAGAATTTTTTTATCTTATTCTATTAGAGTTTGGATCATCAAGCCATCAAAGCTAGGTCTTATGTGTACTGTCTCCAAGTTTGGGTGTTCTTGTGCATCTTGTCTCACTTCATATCAGCCGGACACTTCACTCGCAGCTCTAGCGCTCCATGGCTATGTCATTGTTCCACAGCCCATGGTATTTTTAATATTCTCCTCCTAAACCATATGCGGTGCTATGGGTTAATGTGCCAGACTGCAGGGCCGTTTGAAATGCAAGGTCAGTGGTTCAAGCTCACTAGCTGTTCCTTGAAAACCCTATACAGGGTCGCTATGGGTCGGAATCAACTTGACAGCACTTAACAACAACAACAACAAACAATAACACAAGTGCATCAAATCTGCTATAGTCTTCCTTATTCGTTTTCCAATTTTCACATGAATAACGAAAATACCATGGTTTGTATCAGACTCACCTTAATCTTTGCTCTTGCACACTTTAAAGAAGTCCTATGCAACAGATTTGCCTAATGCAACAATATGTCATTTGATTTGTTGGCTGCTGCTTCCATGAATGTTGATTATGGATATAAGCAAAATTGTCTTTGACAATTTCAATCTATTCTCCATTTATCTTGATGTTATTTATTGGTCCTGTTTCAGGATTTTTGTTTTCTTTACATTGAAATGATTGATAATGCTATTTGGAAAATGTACCAACAGGCCAATAAAGTCTAAAATACTGATACATTTGTACTGGTTCTTTGTTTAACATTACTAGCATGTCTCTGGTACTTGGTGGCTTTAACTGCTAACCTTAAGGCCAAAGGTTCAAACCCTCCAGCCAGGAGAAAGATGAGGCTGTCTGCTCCCTGTTAAGATTTACATTCTCAGAAACTCTACATAGGGTCGCTGTGAATCAAAATAGACTTCATGACAATGGTTTTGCTGTTGTTGTTTTGGTTTGGTTTTCTTAGAATTAGCATTCATGTTCCTTTCAGTATCAAAGCTTTTGGAGAAAGCAAGAAACCAAATGTTTTAATGCTGAGAAGATAAACTCTATCTCCCCTAAAGTTGCTTGCCAGCTCAGTATATTCAATAAACATCCCTGAGCACCAGTGAGAACATGCTATATTTCTCATGCCGTCAAAATGTTTCCATTAACTTCAAATTATCCCCAACTCTCCATCACCTCCTACAAAGGAACATTCTCTTCCTTATTTCCCAATTTCTATTTTCTAAACCAAAATATTCAACTATCCAGTCTTTTATTGTATGATTATTTTTTTCCTATTAAGAGAATAAACAAAACACTTTAGTCCTGCTTCTTAGCATTTATTTTCACTTTATACTATGTGTAATGTAAACTATTGTTTTGGGAACCTAGGATGACATGTCCTCAGCCAGTCCACCAACTACTGATGGAGACGAAACAATCAGGGACTAGGGTTTTTTCCCATTTCTACTCCAGGTTAAATGACCAACTAGTGGCAAAATTTTGAAAACACCATTTTACATCACAGGATCTCAATTTTCTCATAGGAAAGATCTAAAATTTGTACTAACTGGTGTGGCACTATAGGATAAGCAATGGACAGCTAACCACAAGGTTGGCAGTTAGAACCCACCAGCCACTCCTTGGAAACTCTTTACAGCTTAGACTGACTAACGGCACACAACAACAACATTCTTAGAATCAATCCTAAAATTCTATGATTCTATTTGCTGCTACTGTTATTGTTGCTGTCAAGTGGATCCAGACCCATGGTGACCCCATATGAACGGAGAAGCACTGCTCCAATATGTTTTTCATGGCTGTGACCTTTTGAGAACAGAACACCAAAGCTTTCTCCTGAGGCACTTCTGGGTGGGTTCCAATGGCTAACCTTTTAGGTGCTTAATCATCTGCACCACTCAGAAACCTATATAGAGAAAAGGAATCTTTTTAAAAATTGGCAGTTTTTGCTTTTTTTTTAACCTCTTTGCCAGATATTTGTTGACCCAGAAGCACTTTGTTTTTCTTTATGGTCTATGCTTTTTCTTTTTTTTTTTTTAATTAAGGTACAAGAACTTTAAAATTTTTTAAATATTAATGCTATATGGCTATTACAGGAGCAGTGTACCAGCCCTAGGATAAGCACTGCACTGTGAATCACAAGATCAATGATTTGAACCCACAAACTGCTCCACAGAAGAAGGATGAGATTTTCTGCTCCTTAAAAGTTTACAGTCTCGGAAACCCTACAAGAGTCATTGTGCATCTCGACAGCACCTAACAACAACAACAACATGATTATTATATTACTGTTTTCCAATATATGTTCTTTATCAACTACTTTAATTACTAACAGAAAATAGGCAGGAACAAGCACGTGCACATTTCCTAAAAAATCTCCACCGATTTAAAATTTTTGATATTGTGGAATGAATATTAGACTCATTTCAGAACAACGAAGTTCTAGCCCTGCTCACCTATGACTGTGCACTTTGTGGATTTGGCCCAGTGTCATAGCATTACCTGAATATCAGTGTCTCAGATCTTAAACAAAGTAGGAATAGAGGTCACGCCTTAAAAAAAAAAAAAAATGTTTACTCTTTTTGTAGACCAGTACTTGACAGGAATACTGAAAACATTTTTTACTCATTTATTTGATTTCATCTGAGTCAAATAATGGGACAAAAGAAGCAACAGTGCTACTGAAATCAGCAGTCAAAAATTCCCAGCAAACTCAGCAATAATAAGGTATGTAAATGAACACGTGGGCAAAGTTAGGAATGAAAGAAAATGGTAATATCAAGGCACTGTGAAGAAAGAATTTAGCCCAGAAAGAAACATCCCACCCACCAGAGTAGAAATAATTAGTTCATACATGGTATGCTATTGTACAAATACTGCTCTATTTTGCTTTTAAATATAAAGACTTTGATCATTCTTTCTCCCTGCATTTATTCTTCACGCCATTTCAGATAACTATTCTGTTTCTTATGGTCAAATCATTTCTTGTGACAAAATAATGCAACAGTTAAAGGGGATTGTGTTCAAACAGCATTGGATAAAAAATGGAGCATTTTTTCAATATTCCTTCATAAAAAATATATATTACATTCATTGAGCACCATAAGTCAAGAAGCTCCATCAAGAATCAAATTAAATATAATATTAAAATATTTCTTAATAACAGACATTATAAACAAGTGTGTGTGTGTATGCACACACACGTGTGCTGTTGAGTCGGTTCCAACTCCTAGCAACCCTTTATAGGGTTTCCAAGAATGGCTGGTGGGTTTGAACTGCCCACCTTATACTTAACATGGTTAGCAGTAATACTTAGACTACAGTGCCATACCGAGGCTCTAAGTGTGTGTGGTGGTGGTGGTGGTGGAGGTAGTGTGCTGTGGAGTTGGTTCTGACTCATAGCAACCCTGTACAGGGTTTCCAAGGCTGTAAAACGTTACAGGAGCAGAAAGCCTCATCTTTCTCCCGCAGAACAGCTGGTAGTTTCGAACTGGTGACTTGAGGTTAGCAGCCTGACTCGTAACCACTATGCTACGTGAGAGAAGCAGGTTGAGAGTGAAGCACAACAAGGAGTGGTGGGGACAAAGTAAACCAACCAGTCCATATCCACTCTAACAGAGAAGGCAGCTGTAACTGCTCTAGCAGATTTTTACCATGTGGGAAAGAATATATACAGTCAGGCTTTGTCTTCTCGTGTTTCTGGTACAGCTGAATAATCTCATGATTTTTACACGGTGCCAAAAAATTTTAAACACACACACATATGCACATGAAGCAAAGTCAGAAATTATTGCTACTAGGGTTCCAGTTCATATATGCACGGGTTGATTCCAAACAAAAAAAAATGTGTTTAAATATGTCTGTGATCACCGGATGGCTGCAAACAAGTTCTCTCAGTAATATACTTGTATTGGTCTCATTAGGCTGCCTAAAAAAAAAAGTTGCCAATCAAAACAGTGGCTTATCAGGGAATCTGCTGTTGTTGTTGTTGTTATGTGCCATGGAGTCGGTTCCTACTCATAGCGACCCTGTACAGGGTTTCCGAGGCTGTAAATCTTTACGGAAGCAGAAAACCTCATCTTTCTCCCACAGAACAGCCGGCAGTTTCGAACTGCTGAGCCTAAGGATAGCAGGCCAATTCGTAACCACTTCGCTACCAGAGCTCCTTAAGGAATCTGTTAGATCTGTGAAATTCAAGACAGAGAGGTCAGCTCAGAAAGTCATAGTAACTGGTTCTGGGGACTTCAAAGGGGTAATCTTCATAGATTTTTTTTTTTTTTTCTCCAAGGACATAGATGAACACAAGGAAGGGCTTATTAAGGAGAAGTTTAAGAAAATTCAAAACTGCATTGATGAGAAAAAGACCAGGAAAGTTCCACCACTGAAATGTTTTATTACAACAATGTACCTGCTCATTGTTTGAGGGTACCAAGAACTGTGCTATGAGAATTTGGGTGGGAAACCTTACCCCATCCAGCCTACAGCCTTGATCTTGCCCCTTCAGATTTCTTTTTATTCCAAAAACTCAAAGAACATTCCAAAGGGAAACAATTTGAGATGTTCAAGGATGCTAAAACTGTCATTGTGACGTGGTACGGAATTTTTCAGGTAAGGGTTACAGAGATGAAAACCACCTTAAGAAGGGTATACACCTAAATGGAAGATATTTTGAGAAACAACAGCTTCACATTTTGATATTTTTCTTAATAAAGATTTCTATAATTTTATACCAACACTTTTATATATACGTGAGGGGGCTTCACTTCAGACAGTTAATGGAACAGTGGAATTAAAAGATAAAGGAATTTTTCCATTAACTTTCTGAAGCCACTTCATATATAT
>NW_006408673.1:1024349-1036227 GCF_000296735.1 Chrysochloris asiatica | reverse complement strand
TTAAATACAAGTAATCCTAAACAAAATTTATATTGGTTGGTTGGTGGCTATGTGTCATGGAGTTGGTTCTAATTCATAGCAACCTTACATAGAGTTTCCTACACAGTAAATCTCTACAGAAGCAGAAAGCCTCATCTTTCTCCCACGAAACAACTGGTAGTTTTGAGGTGCTGACCTTGAGGTTAGCAGCCCAACTTGTAACCACTACACCACCAGAGCTCCGGCATACAGGGTAGTGTAGTCTAGTTAGTAACAAGACTTTGGGTTATATCTCCTATTACATAACCAACTGGAGTGAAAGGTGACTGTGCAGTTCGTTACTAAACACAATTATTCTTGGAAGGTGGATACAAACCAAGAGAGGAGGCCTCCAAAAATATGTCAATCTGTACTTTTCACTGGAATGATACCATGAGAGAATTATGGGAGATACTACTACAAACTTACTGAGGGCCAGAAACACCCACTATCAGCTGAGGATCACTCAAACCATCTCTCATAGTGTTGGCCAGAGTTCCCCTCTCCAAATGCTACTTTGCCAGCTGTATTGTTGCCCATCTTAACCATATCCTCAAACAAAAGTGGTTTGTTTTAGAGTACAGATACCAAATGATATATAAAACAAGCAGAAAGAAACGTCTGGAGTCACTAGTCTTATTTCCCTAAATTGTTTGGTCCAACAGAAGACTGGGTACCTGAGATTACACTAGATTCATCAGGGACAGTAGCAGAGAAAACCCCTTAGATTAGGTCCCAGGGCACAGAGCTCCCATAGCATGCACACTGAATAGGCCTTAGCTGTCTGCTCAATTCAGGCATCCACACCTTTAAATTTATATTAACAGGTTGAATATGGCTCACAAGCAATCAGCTTGAAATCTATTCTAAAAATTACACATGTGAAAAATAACAAGAGTTGCTATCACGTAACACAGTATAATGTCAGTTAAGATATACGTTGTATAAATGATTAAAAAAAATTAGTAAGTATAATTCATTCAAATAATCAGGTCTGTTGAATTCTATGAGAAGCAAAAAGGAATACATAAAGGAATCATTCACAAATCAATGGAGGAAAGTTTATTCAACAACAGTGCTGTGAAAACTTCTTGGGAATATGAAGAGAACCCCACCTCCTATCAAAATTAAGTATAGATGTCCAGAGGGGTTGAAAGAGTCACGATTAAAAAAATGAAACCATAAAAAAAAAAAAAAAGCGTAATTTCATTAGAGGTCAGAATAGGAAAGAACTTTGAAGCAAAAATAAATAAATAAATAAGTGGAAGAAGCCACAGGAACGTCTACATATAAAAAATACACAATAAATGAACTAAATGACAAAAACAAAAACTGGGAAATTTTTCAATTAACAAACCAGAAAAGGGGCAAACATTTTTAACACATACAACATTTTTTCTTAACCCATTTTTTGCTAAAAGTAATCAGCATTTGAACAGAAAAAAATGAATAAACAAAATATAAAGAATTCATAAAACTTCACAAACGGTCCTTTTTTCTATAGCATACATGAGAGAAGAATGAGGCTTTCTTTCTGTGCCTGCAAAGACGTAAAGCCTCACTTAGAAAGCCTATGCAGAGTTACTTGAGTAATTTTGGTTTTGGCTTTTGAAGGAGGGTTAAGAGTTCAGGGACTAGACCCAAAGATTGGAGGTCCAACCCCATCCAGAAGTACCTCAGAAGAAAGACTGGGTGACCTACTTCTGAAAGGTCGCAGCCTTGGAAGCCCTATGAAGAAGTTTTACTCTACACACACAGGGTCACCATGAGTCAGAATCAACTCAACAGCAAGCAGAACAACTATAGATAAGAATTTTAATACTTCCTTAGAGATTACAACTGCTTTCTCCTCCTCATTTAAATAAAGAGGTGAAAATAATACCCCACATATGAGGGGACTTCAATAAGTCCACAGAAAAATTCCATCATCATTTCATTTCATCCCTGAAGAAACTTTTTGAAACCCCTCTTACAAGAAACATCACTCCAACTAAACATAAGATGATCAACAGGAGTATAATCCTGTATAGCAAAAGCTAACCACAAGTATAAGGCCTTAGGTAGAATCCTGAGTCCCACACAGAACCTTCTAAATTGGGACATTCCCACTTGAAAAGACATGCAGACCAACCCAGAACTGATGGGAGAACAGAAGATTCTCTCACTGCAAGTAAGACCAGCAGAAAAAGACAGACTGTTTGGCTGTTGTTTGCTTTGCAGGCATCAAGGCAAGAAAAGCCAAACCAGCAGGGAAAACCCCTTTCTAAGACTGAAAGGCATAGGGGATCCTCGAGCACTCTAGTAAGCTCTCTGATGACCACCCTGGCCTACTTGTGAGTGGAAGTGGGAGAAATGAAGCAATGAAGACATGGGCTGAGTCTGACCATGTTCCATCAACATCAGTTGACCTTGAGATGAGAGACAGAAGAGGAAGAAGGGACGGACTGGTCTGAAGTTTAGGGAGATATGTGAATTCCCCAGCCCATGACCACTGACCTACCCAGGGAGGGCAATAGCAAAACAGCACACTGGTTTTAAGTGGAGGGTGGCATGCGAGAACTCCCAAACCTGTACCTAGTTACCATTTGGCCTAGCTTGGATGGCTAGCTGACCAGAATTTGACCAGATGAAGATAAAGATGCTTGATACTGTGAACAAATGTAAATTGCTACAATTTGATGAACCGGACCTTTGCTTATGACTGCATCTACTCAAAATTCTAACCAAAATGGAAGGATTTTTCATATCAAGGATCAAGCTTTTTTCTCAATCATCCCTATCAAAAATGGAGACCTACAAATGCACAAAGTGGCTGACTTATGAGCTTTCATGAGTGTGCTTAGTTTCAGAACGAAGAGGGTAAGGTAGAATTCCCACTGATAATGTTCCTCTTTTCCAGATGGAGCTCGTGAAAGGGGATGGAGGATGATGGTTCCAGGATTTTATAAGTCAATTGTTAAGTAATTGTTTGCAGGATTAATTGCGATGGTCACAACTGTAATTGTAGAAGATGTATACCTAAAAGCGGGGAGTACTTAATCTTTCATTTCAGGAGCAGAGGATTCCAGGACCAACAAGAAGGAAGAGCATGAGTGGAGCATGAGATTCCCCACCTGGAAAAGTAGCAACAGCAGAGACAGAGGAAGAGGCGATGGCATGGAGAGATGGAGCAGCTTCAGACTCTAGGCTCATGGACTGAGAAAGACTGTGTGCCTGCACGCAGAAGTCTGTCTTGCGGAAAGTGCACTTTGGACATTTAACTGAATATATATATATTTTGTAAGTGTACATCAAACATTTTTTATTTGTGAGAAATAAGATGTAAAAGGGAAGCCACAGGGAGGAAGCAGGATAACTGCTGTTGCAAGGAGTTTAGTATAATCATTTAGATGAAACAAAGCATATGATTGGTTGAAAGTAAAATTGATGATCTTGTCTATTAACCTTCACTCAATTTACAATAAAAAGTTAAAAAAAACTTTTTTTAAAAAAAGCTAATCACAGTTTTGAAATCCCTTTTCTTATCTTGTTAAGTGTTGTCAAGTCGGTTCCAACTCACAGCAACCCTATACAAGGTTTCCAAGACTGTAAATCTTTTTTTTTGTTTTTTGTTACAGAAAAGCAGCCTTTCCCAAGGGTGACAGTGAACTGAAGATTAGGAGGAAGCTGGGTGCGGGCTCATACAAGCTCTTGCTCCAGCCTCTGGAAGTGATCAGAGAATGACTTCGTGGATGGAGAAGACCCCTGGCGGGGAACTCCTTTGGTGAGGTGGGTGTGGCACCAGCTCACCACTAGGTTGCTGAAAGTGGGCTCTTAGGTGATTTCCACTTTGGGTGAGTTGGCATGATTAACTATTCTTGGGGGGCATTAAATTAAGCAATAACACAGGGAGATGAGCCAAGAGAGTGGCTTATTCAGTTGGATTCTGAATCACAATCAGGAAATAGTCTTTATCTGGTGCAACCTTAACTTCATTTTTCTTTGAGCGAATTCGAAGAAAAGTGAGGTCATTCTGGGGGTCAATTTCTCACCCGGTGCTGCATGCCTTCCAGATGAAGTTGTGCAGGAGGTTGGCGTACCGTGTGGTAGTGGAGTTGTCCATGGTGCTCTGATGGGAATACCTTCCATGTTCACCACGATGATCCCCTGCATGCCCTTCTGGCTCTGCAGCCGCTTCAGGGTTTCTTCCACCTCTGCCATCTCAACAGATTGGAGAGCTCCGCGTCGCTAGCACTCAGTACAGTCCCAGTGCTTTTTTTTAAGACTGTAAATCTTTACGAAAGCAAAAACCCTCATATTTCTCCTGAGGAATGGCTGGTGGGCTCACACCGCCAACCTTGTAGTTAGCAGTCCAGTGCTTACTCTACTGAGCCAGAACAAATATCAACTCCTCTATAAAGCATTTCCACACTTCTCCAAAAAGGGAAATAGCATCCCTCCTTAACTCTTATTGTTGTTGTTGTTAGGTGCCATCAAGTCAGTCCTGACTCGTAGTGATCTTATGCACAACAGAATGAAATACTGCCTGGTCCTGTGGCAATCTCACAATCATTGGTATGCTTGACTTAATATTCTGGTGTTGACAGTGTTCCACTGCTATTCATAAAGTTTTCAGTGCTAAATATTTGCAAGCAGTCCACCTCTTTTTCTTCCTGGTCTGTCTTAGTTTGGAAGCTCAGCTGAAACCTACCCACCATGGGAGACACTGCCATCATTCAAAATATCAGTGGCATAGCTTCCAGTATCACAGCAACACACAAGCCAACACAACAGACAGACAGATGAGTGGTGTTAACCTCTGTAAATGCCATCTATTCCTACACATACTTCATCTGCCTTATCCACCCCCACAATACAGCCCATAAACTTCTTCAAAGATGAGAAATCAGTCTCCATCCCCATGGAATTGGCCACTAGACTCCACACCTTGCCCAGGAGAAAGTCTATTAGAGAAAGGCAATAGGAAAGCCCAGAGCTGCAGCAACACCAACACTGAGAAGGTGCCACCCAGCATGTTGATGTTAAATGCCTCCAAGTCATAGTGACCCTATATAGGATTTCCAAGGAGAGGGTGGTAGGTTTGAACAGCAAATCTTGTGGTTAGCAGTCCAGTGCTTATCCTACAGTACCACACCAAGACTCCTGCATAGTTATTTCAAAGTCATCTGTCTATCACTTTAGCACTACCTGGCTGGAAGAGTCAAGTCACAGTGTGTTGGCAACATCATTCTAGCATGTCTGTAGAGAATGGACAAGAAACATGAGCAATTCTTATTTAGTGCACTAAAACAGAGAAAGCCATAAATGGCATAAAATAATTACAATTATATATGCTGGATCCTATGCTGGAGTCCTGGTGTGGCGCTGTATAATAAGTACTGGACTGCTAACCACAACTTGGGTGGTTCAAATCCACCAGCTGCTCCTTGGAAACTTACTCGACAGCACTTAACAAAAACAGGCCCTATACAAAACACTCGAAGTATATTATCCAATTTATTTAATCTTCACAATGACCTTTCTGCAGCAGATCTCAGGAGTCCCATTTTATAGACCAGAAAACTAAAGCTTAGAGGCCCTAAGTAATTTGCTCCAAATCATATAGCTATTTAAGAGGCAGAAATGAGATTGAAATTAGGAAAACTTAAGCATTCCAGAAAGATTTTCCTAAGGTCCAAGCTAACATGGCAGGGTTATCCCTATTATAACATTAGTCACAATAAATTTTTATTGTTTTTTTTTTTCTTTTATTTGAAAGCCAGCCAATGTTTAATTCATACTTGTACCTCAGGGCTTTTCATATTTTATTTTAATGTTTTATTGTGAATTTTGTGATAGTTTACATGGGACAACATTAGTTTTACATTCATCCTATCATATATAGTTTCATTGCCATGGTTACAATCCCTTCCATGCATCATCAACCAACCAAATGGTGCACCCCGCAAGCCTGCCTCTCCTCCCCCCTGGTCGTCAACATACAGCCCCTCTCCCTCTCTGGGTCTAGAGTTCCCAGCCACTCCATCTCTCCACGTCATCCTCTCTGCCTCCATCTCAGGCATCACTGCTTCTCTGGGAGGGTCTTTTATATTATGCTATTTTACAAGTGCCCACAAGTGTACTAATATTTAAACGGGGAAAAAAAAGTAATTTAACTAAATCAAAATCAATATCTGATGTATGCAATGGCCATCAAAAAAAAAATGCTGCAGAGACACCAGGAAATAACTGACAAGCTCCTCAGTGGTGGAAGAACTTCAAAAGGAGCTGATCACTGTGCTAGGCCTTGAAAAAACTCTGGAGAGTAACTTTGTGTGGTACAGCACAGATCAACCTGCATCTTGTAATGAGAACCTGGGTGTTGTATGTAGACATTAAGACCCAGCAAGCATGTAAAATAAAATGCAACAGAACAAACACATACCAACAGAAGCAAAAGAGTAGAAAAGAAAACCTTGGGAGATTTAAAACACCCAATTTGCAGAAAACACCAAGCAGTTCTGATTACGTTTAAACTATAGTTAAACATGTAACTGGAAATTCTAAAAACTGGACAAAACATAAGTAAACAGAACTGTGGTATAAGACTGTGTACTTGTTAAAATATAACTTGAATATTTAGGGAACTCAGATATAGAAAATAATCAAATATCCAAATTAAAAGCTGTTGCACTGTAGGATAAAACTGGATTGCTAATCATAGAGTCAGCAGTTCAATCCCACCAGTCGTTCCATGGGAGAAAAATGAGGCTTTCTGCTCCTGTAAAGATTTACAGCATTGGAAACATTATAAAGGGTTGCTATAAGTCAGAACCAACTCTATGACAGTGGTTTTAGGGAATACAGGATGATCAAAGGGCCCTGGTGACACAGTGGGCTAAGTGTTGGATTGCTAGCCATAAGATCAGTGGTTCAAACCCACCAGCCACTCCAAATGCTCCCATAAACATTTGCAATCTCAGAAAACCCATGGTTCTACTCTGTCCTTCAGGGCACTATGGGTCCGAACTGACTCCAGGTACCTTACCCCAAAGCAGTAACAATCTGGTTATTCCAGATTGCTTGAATGGGTTATTGACAAGATACCTTCCGTATAAGGCTTGCAGAAATAAAAACAAACATAATCGTTCTTCAACAAGTTAAACTATGTAATGGAAGAGACAGATGTATAGATATCTCTATGCAACACAGAAAATTACTTTTCTCGAGTGTTTATTATTATTTACAAAACTGCTAGCAAAAAAAAAAAAGTCACCGTTTAAAGCAGTGTGACTCATAAAGACTGGCCTCTTTGCAGAAAATGTCAATAGTCAGGACAGCCAACACACATCCTGTACTGATCAAGAATGTAGAGCAAACTTCATACACTTAAAGCCAGAAGAACAAAAAAGGGCATTTCAGATTTGAATTTGGTAGCTAAACATAGGTGCAAAACTTTTTCTTAACAAAAAAAATTTCCTTTTTAACATGATGTCTTATTTTACAAGTTACTTTGCAGCAAATACAAGGGTAAGTTGAAAATATCGCACCTAAGGTTCCAGTTCATATATGTAGGGATTTATTCCAAACAAAGCATGTTAAAACACATCTCTGCAATCGGTGGGTGGCTGCAGACAAGTTCTCTCAGGGATACACTTGTCTTCACCCTGTTGGGAGCACCTTCAAAAACAAGGTCTAATACAAACAGTGGCTTCAGGGGGATCTGCTGGGCAGTTAAACTCAAGGCAGAGGGGTTAGCCAGAAGGTTAGGTGACTGTTTTGGGGGCATTCTGATGGGGTAATCTTTTTTTAAGTGAAAGTGAGATTTACTTTCTTTGATTTTGCAAAATCAGGCACCCAACCCAGTAGACACAGCAGATGTGATGTAAGGCTGGCTTGCAAAGAGTTTTATTACCCAATCTTGAAAAGCCCCTCCCTCCAGTTCCCCTTTTACTGGATACTATGATGAAGGAGCTCTGGTAGCATAGTGGTTACGAATCGGGCTGTGAACCTTAAGGCCAGCAGTTCGAAACTACCAGCTGTTCCGCGGGAGAAAGATGAGGCGTTCTCCTCCGGTAAAGATTTACAGCCTAGGAAACCCTGTACAGGGTTGCTATGGGTCAGAAACGACTGGACAGCAATTAACAACAACTACAACATGGTGTTTACAATCTATCCAGAAAGTCATCTACTAGTCCTTACAGGCAGCATTCTCATTTAAAGTTAGTCTCCCTCCTCCCCATGAACTTCCCCTATTTCCTTGATGGGTGTATTCTGATTTTAAAATTTCTAGCCAGTCAAACTAGTCTCTTCCTCTCCCCAGAGCTCCTTTTGTTATGCTAGCCTGCTACCAGCAAGATTCCCCTTAGTCCTGAAATGGACCATCTTGAGAATTTCTCATACACCCTCCTCTTTTCTCTTTACACTTATTGGTTTCATCTTCATTTATCCTTAAAACCTCATAAACTGTATCATTTCTGGATGTCCCTAAAAGTAGCGCTAACTATGCCTATATTAGGTTGCATCATACATGCGCCTGACATGATATTAACTAAAACACGTACAACCAAAAATGCACCAGCCCATTTTCCTCTTATATTTCATGAATGAACAAAGCAGAAATATTTGATGCATACATAAATTTCTACAAGACAGTCTCCAGCCTGTAGGCACACAGCCGCATTCAGTCCATGGACCTAGAGTCCTAGAATCTTTTTTTTTTTTTTGAAGTTTTTATTGTGAATTGAGTGAAAGTTTAGAGGGCAGATCATCAGTTTTACATTCAACAAATCACACATCTTGTTTCATTACAATGATTATAATCCCCTCCATGTACCATCAGTTAACAGTATTTCTCTCCATTCATTTTAGCTCTTTTTAAAAAAAACCACTGAGGCATATATAGTAATTTACACCACCAAAGGGCACATTCTGCAAGTCTGACTTCTGCCAACCAGCTCTCAGTCCCTCTCTTCCCATGAATCTAGAGTCCTCAGCTGCTCCCTCTCTCCACATCCCCATCTCTGCCCCCATCTCTGGCATCACTGCTTCTCTGGATAAGGTCTCACATTCCGCTTGTGCTCTTCTCCCTTGATGGTCACAGGGTCCTCTGTTTCTGGACTGTAAGATTAACTACTCTCCCATTTTTTATACAAAACCTTTACAATTGTGACAGTTGCAATTAGTCATGATAACTATTACTATTGAATCATAAGAATCTTATCCCCATCTCTTTTAACCAGACCCATCTAGACATGATGAAAACTATTCAGTGGGGATTATTTCTTCCCCCACACACTATTAAACTAAACTTCCTCCTGAAAACCTTGTAAACCAGTCACTTCATGCCTTTTATCGCCCCCTCATCATAGGTAGCCATAGCATTAATACTTGATGTGACGACTCCTTCCCTCTTTGTTGGTATTTAAAGTTATTACCTCCATGAGGATAGGTCAAGTTCATAAAATTATAGCAATTTACCCTCATTTCCTTTACTAAAAAAAATTTTTTTTTAATCTTCCTCTAGTCAAGTTCTGATTATCTAGCCATCAAGGCTATGTCAAATGGGTACTGTCTACAAGTTTGGGAGTTCTTGTGCTTCTCCCCACACTTCCTATCAGCTGGATGCTTCACTCTCAGCTCTACCCTCTGTGGCTATGTCCTTGTCTATGGGCTAGAGTCCTAGAATCTTGATAGAATTTTCTCAGACAATCATGGGGGCTGAATAGGAAAAAGGTTTAGGAAGATTGAAAATTGTATTGGTGAGAGGAAAAGACCAGGAAAGTCATGCTGTCGAGTTTTTCTTTTCCGTCACAACAATGTATCTGCTCATTCTTCAAGGGCAGCAAGGGTTGTCCTATAAGAATTTCATTGAGAAACCTTATCCCATGCACCCTATAGCTTTGATCTTGCCCCTTCTGATTTCTTATTACTCCCAAACTCAAAGAATATTGAAAAGGAGCACGATTTGAGTCCTAAAGGATGCCTAAATTGTCATTTTGACATGGTATAGATTGAAGAGCACAGAATTCTTCAGGTAAGGTTTACCAAAACGGAAACACTGCCTTCAGAAATATAGAGAACTAGATGGAGGTCATGTCGAGAAACAATAACTTCACATTTTGACATTTTTAAATACAATTTTCTGTGATCTTGTGGCAATACTTTTTGACTTAGCCTGGTACTCTGAACAAGTATAATATCAGAAGCTGTGTAAGTAAGTTTGGGGACAGAAAAAGAGTAATAGACAATTCAAGGTCGGGCACTGATAATATCCAGAAGGGTGGAAGGCAAATGAAAATATGTATCTTTACTAAGCAAGTCACACTTCATTTCTATAATGCAATATTCGCCCTGTCCACCCACCAACCGTAATAAGTACATAAGAAATGAACACTGTTTAGATTCAGTAGTAGCCAATGAAATTTTAAAAGAGAAAAACCAAGAGGTTCAAGCTTTACAACAGCCCAAGGAGATAAGATCAGAGAAGAAAGAATTAGAGAAACACAAATTAGAGGCGTCATATCCCTAAGTCCTTCACCTATACAGATATGAAAGTACGGCCTAAGTACTTGCTCAAGGACACAGAGCTGAAATCAGACCTCAAGCTCCTGATTCAGAGCCAGGGAAAGAAAATCCCACTTTCCAGCTCCGCAAACCATCTCTGGGGATGACTAGCAAAGTGCCCTAATGGCCTTCCACTTTCTACATAGTGGAGTCCTTGTGTGGTGCTGCAGGATAAGCACTCAATGCAAAGTAGGTTTGAACAGCAAGGTCAGCGGTTCAAACTCACCAGTCACTTCTGTACAGGGTCACTATGGGTTGGAATCCAAACGACAGCACATAACAACAACATCTATATGGTATGAACCTGAAGACATGGCACTTCATTAAAACCTATAAAATATAGGCCACAAAGGAACATATCTAATATATATAGTTTAACAAGGAGAATGACTCTACAAATCACAACCAAAAATTTGGTATCTTTCAGTCCATCTGTCATTGATGTCACAATGGAATTTCAATTATTTTTGGAAGATAAAGTAGAAACTTCACTTGTCTGCCATGTGGGGGAAAAAAATACATAGAAGAATGCTTCCCTACCTATAAAGCTGATGCTATTCTCTTCTCCTAAGGAAACTCCTGTTTCTATTAAAATATGTCAAACTAAAAGCACCCAACAAACACACAAGTATTACTTTTTCCTCCCTCAAGTATACATACAAAATTCAGCAAAGACCAATGGAAATTATTTCTCATTGGTCTAATCATTTCAAATCTCAGCAAACTTTGGTGGTGGTGGTGCTTATGTGCCGTGGAGTCTGTTCAGACTCATAGCGACCCTGTACAGAGTTTCTGAGGCTGTAAATCTTTACAGGAGCAGAAAGCCTCATCTTTCTCCCATGCAAACTTTAGAGGTTTCTAAATATATCCCAAGCTCCACTGCATTGTTATGGAAAATCCTGATCTTTGAGTGCAGGCTATGGGTCAAGCATCTTGGAATTCCTAGTACCTATACACGGTTCCCATGTTCGTTCTGTCTGAATAACTGTCTCTTGGTCCAGGTACAGATTCCTCATGAGCACAATTAAGTGTTCCAGAATACTCATACTTCGTAATATTGTCCATAGCGTGTCATAATTCACACAATCAAAAGCCTTTACATAGTCAATAAATCAGAGGTAAACATCTTTCTGATATTCTCTGCTTTTAGCCAAGATCCATCAGACATCAGCAATGATATCCCTTGTTCCATGGCCTCTTCTGAATCGGGCGTGAACCTCTCTGGAAGTTCACTGTCAATGTATGCTTGCAGCAGTTTCTGTATTACCTTTAGTAAAAAATGAATAGTTTAAAATTAAGAAAGGTGTATGACAAG
>NW_006408673.1:1004193-1020774 GCF_000296735.1 Chrysochloris asiatica | reverse complement strand
AAATCAAACGATGTATTGCATTAGGCAAATCTGCTGCACAAGACCTCTTTAAAGTGTTGAAGAGCAAAGATGTCAGCTTGAGGACTAAGGTGCACATGACCCAAGCCATGGTATTTTCAATAACCTCATATGCATGCGAAAGCTAGGCAGTGAATAAGGAAGACCTCAGAAGAATTGATGCTTTTGAGTTATGGTGTTGGAAGAGAATATTGAAAGTGCCATAGGCTGCCAAAAGAACCAATAGATCTGTTTTGGAAGAAGTGCAGCCAGAGTGCTCTTTGGAGGCCAAGATGACCAATCATCATCTCTAATACTTTGGACATATTGTCAGAAGGGACCAGTCGCTGGAGAAGGACATCGTGTTTGGTAAGGTGGAGGGTCAGAGAAAAAGAGGAAGACCCCCAATGAGATGGATTGGCCAAGTGGCAGCATCAATGGACTCAAGTGTGGCAACAGTAGTGAGGTTAGCCCAGGACCGGGCAGTATTTCATTCTGCTGTGCATAAGGTTGCTATGGGTTGGTACTGACTCAATGGCACCTTACAACAACATACAGGGTTGCTATGGGTGGGAACAGACTCAACGGCACTTAACAACAACAACAATTACATTACAAGGAGTCATGAGGTCGGCAGTTCAAGCTCACTTGCTGCTCCTCGGAAACCCTATAGAGGGTTGCTATGGGTTGGAACCAACTTAACAACAAATTATAGTACATGAGTCCTGTTGTGGCACTGTGGGTTAATGCGCTAGAATGCAAGGTCATTTGAACCGCAAAGTTGATGGTTCAAGCTCACCAGCTGCTCCTTGGAAACCCTATACAGAGTCACTATGAGTTGGAACTGATTTAACAGCAAGTAACAACAAGAAGAAGAAATCTAATATTTTTATCCCAGATCCAATCGCATCATGATGAAGCATTATTTTTAACCTCAAATTGAATGTAATGCTGCACGTTTCCACAAAACAGATAGAAATGGAAATAATTGTACTTGGTATCACAATTCCAGATCCAAAAAGTCCACTGCCATCAGTTCTGACTTGTAGGAACCCGACAGAGAGGGAGACCTGGTGTGGCGCTGTGGGTTAATGCGCCAGACTGCAAAGTCATTTGAACTATAAGGTCGGCAGTTCAAGCTCACCAGCTGCTCCTCGGAAACCCTATACAGGGTTGCTACAGGTCGGCACTGACTCGACAGCACTTAACAACAACTACACAGGGAAGCGTAGAACTGCCCCATTTCCACAGTTGTAATCTTCATGGAAGACTGTTGCAGCTTTCACTTGCAGAACAACTAGTGGGTTTGAACCACTGACCTTTTAGTTAGCAGCCAAGTGCTTTAATCACTGTATCACCAGGACTTCTTCCTACCACAACATGATCCCTCTATTTTGAGCAAATGCATTGCTTGGTTAAGGATATTCTAAAAACTATGTGAAAAGATATAAACAAAGAAGATCACTAGAGGTTTTAGTACCCTGTCCAGGTGTTTTCATTTGTTTTCCATTTCATATCCCCCTTAGGGGCAAGAGGTACATCTAAAACATAAAACGACAGATGGTTTACTCCAGCACCTCCTTTCAAAGCTGCCAAATGTGTACAAAGTGTACACAGAAGCCGTAGAGACATCTACATTTTCTGTTTACAAGTGTACTCAAATTAGACACAAACCTTTACAGCTCCGAGTTGCTCTTTTCTGAATTTTTCCAAGGGTTTAATCAGGGTTTCAGTTACACTTAACGCCTAGAAAACAAGAATGATAACAAAACAGCAGTGTTAGGTTTCCATCAAGGAAAAAATTAGTATTTCATTTCCCTCTGCCACCCCACCCAGAACAAAAATGAACAACACATTTAATTGCTTTATCTCATCCTGCCAACATGACAATTAAATCACTTCTGTACTTATTAAGAGACTCTTGTTTATTTGTTGTTAAGTGCCATCGAGTCATTTCTGAGTCATACCAACTCTGTATAGAGTTTCCAAGAAGCGGCTAGTGAGTTTGAACCACCAACCATGTGGTTCAAACCGACTTTGCGGTTCAGTGCTTTATCCCACAGCACCATACCACTCCATAAGTGTTTCCAAGAAGAGTTGTTGGAGCAAATCACAGGTGAATTGTGCACCAAAGTCCCTCACCACTCCGTAAAATAGTGAGAGGACTGTCTTTAAACAGCAAAAGGGTCTATCACATTCATTTACAATACCCCTTCTGTTTGAGGTTTTTTTTCCCTCCCCCTCCTCATGAATTTAAAATTCAATTGCATTCTTTTACTGGTCATCAGACTATATTATGTAAAGAGCAAGGGCAGTGGAGACAAGTTTAAAATACAATCAAAGAGATATATGGTATCTGAGTAAAGTCGCATTACTGGACAAAGAACAAATACCTGGGAAGGTTAGCAAAGGTTACACAGGGCAAAAGAGTACATGACTCACGACACATACACAAGAGTAAGCTCCGTCCACACCCGCATCCATTCTTACAGTAAGCTAGTTTGTTGCTTTTCATCTTTAAGCACAGTCTATGATAAGCAAAAGGAGCTCTGGTAGCGTAGCGGTTACGAATCGGGCTGCGAGCGTCAAGGTCAGCAGTTCGAAACTACCAGCTGCTCCGCGGGAGAAAGATGAGGCTTTCTGCTCCCGTAAAGATTTACAGCCCAGGAAACCCTATACAGGGTCGCTATGAGTCGGGATCGACTCCACGGCACCTAACAACAACAACAACAACATGATAAGCTGATACTAAAGCAAATAAAAGGGAATATTAATATTGCTATTAATCTAATGAATAGCAATATGCATGTTGATAGTGTGTTTCTCTCCCTCTACTTCCAAGAAACCAGAAATAGCATCCAGAAAATGAAAGGGAAAATCCAAACACTGGAAAAGAATAGGAGCAGTGGTGGTAGTTCAGTGGAAGAATTCTCCCCTTCCATACCAAAGACCCAGGTTCGATTCCTGGCCAATGTACCTTAAGTGAAGCTACCATCTTTCTGTTACTATGAAGTTGAAGAAGTTTCAGTGGAGCTTCCAGACTAAGGCAGACTTGGAAGAAAGGCCTAGAGAACTACTTCTAAAAAATGAGGCAATATAATGATACAATTCCGATGTGTATAGGTTCCCGTAAGTCAGGGGTCTGTTGGACAGCAGCTAATACCAACAATATACAAGAATATGCCTTCTCTCATTTTATCAAAAAGGACCCTTAAAAATCCAGAATTAAAATTGCAGAAAAAATAAACTTAATAATAAACTTAAACTATTAAGATTCCTTAATAGTGCTGAAATATGTAAGGATTCTCTAAAAGAGACCATTCATACTATGAGATTGAGAACACTCAAAATAAGTGAAAATGACCATTTTCAAGATGCCCAGCATTTGAACTTTCTCCCCAGGCCTGCTTCTGTGCTCCACACTCCCACCCACCCCTCATTACCATTTCTTACTTTATATGTCAAATAACTGGAGCAACAGAGGTAACAGTAAAAGAACTAACAACAATGAACAACCAGTGACAACGTTCTATGACTCACAGGATTTCCTGGTAGCACAGTGGTTACAAGTCAGGCTGCTAACCACAAGTTCAGCAGTTTGAAACTACCAGCTGCTCTGAGGGTGCAACATGAGGTTTTTTTGCTCCTGTAAAGATTTACAGCCTCGGAAATCCTATACAAGGTTGCTGTGAGTCGGAACCAACGCCACAGCACAACACCACCATCATCCAATCTTCAGAAGTAGAAAACTAAGGGTTTTTTCCTAGTCTGTCTTAGTTTGAACAAGGTGAAACTTTGTCTAACATGGCTGACCTGGCTGGTATTTGAAATACTGGTGGCAGAAGCTTCCAGTACCCCAGCAACACATAAGTCACTACAGTACACCAAACTGACAGATAGGTGGTGGGTGTTTAATATAAATTGGACTGACATAGCAACCACCACATTGGAGTCAAACATCTCAGTGATCATGAAGACAGAGCAGGACAGGGCAACGTTTCACGCTGTTCACATTTAGTCCACAAGGCTCAGAGACAAGTCAACAGCAACTCACTGCAATGATAACTAGCCAGGATAAATGGCCATCTTGAAAACATACAACTTTTATCCTCTCTACAGTTCTGACCATGTGACCTCCAACAATGCCAGACCGTAGTCCTATAGACAAAGGAACACAGCAATGACAAAGCAGTAGAAGCCAGGACTCCCAATTACCCAAAACAATATGAAATGTCCCAAGTTCCATTTGGGAAAGCTGATATAAAAGGAACTGCCATACATTTTGTGCCCAACTACTTGGAGTCCTGGTTCAGCGCTGTAGGATAAGCACTGGACTGATAATCACAAGGCTGGGAGTTCAAACCCACCAGCCACTCCTTGGAAACCCTATTTACAGGGTCACTATGAGTCAGAAGCACTTAACAACAACAACTAGCATAAAAGCAATTGGTTGAACCGATACAGTACATCCACAGAAGAGTCCAGGTGATCTGTTTGCATTAAAAAGGACACCCTATGGGTCAGTACTACTCTATAGGGAACACATGGGGTTGAGCTGAGTTGGAATCCTTGACAATGGTAGGGTTTTTATTTCTGCCACACATTTTAAAGAGTGATCCAACTTCTCATAAATTAGTCTTACGACACATTTATTTTAGCATGTGAGTCATTTCCTAAGCTTCCACATATGGCTCCAGCCTTCTAGGATTTCTAAGAGCCCTGGTGATGTTTCTGAGTAAGTTTATATATTATACATCTTCTTTGGAGATTGGCACACTCAAGAAAGAAGCTAGCTGAATTCTTTGTGGGGCAGCTGAGATGCAAAGTTTGGTTTGCCTAACAACAGCACCAGTCAAGTCTGACTCATGGTGACCCTGTGTGTGTCGGAGTAGAACTCTGCTCCATTGGGCTTTCAATGCCATTTTCCTGGAAGTACACTGCTAGACCTTTCTTTTCTGGATGGACTTAAACGTCCACCCTTTCAGTTAGCAACTGACTATGCTGACCGTTTGTACCACCCTGTACATTTCAGCACAGTTTCAATATAGTTAGCAACATGTCAGGCAGAAATCAGTGGCATCTCACACAGGGAGAGCCTTGGTTTGATGTCAGGTAACTTACCCTCAAGGCCCACTCAGCACTAACTCATTCTGTAACTTTGAAAAATTTATTCTGTCTCAGGACTTCAGTTATCCCAATTGTTAGAAAAGAGGCTGCCAGGAGGCGTTGTCTGTCTGGCCCCTCCTAGCTTTCTGGTGCTGTGAGCCTCAGTCTCTCCCCACAGTTCCCCAGAAGGTCTTGTCAGCACCGTCACCACCGAACTCCCCACTCAGAACATCAGCCCTGACCCTGGTATTTTCATTATGTGCTCTGAACAACCCAAGATTTCATGTCACCAGGTACAGCACAGACATAATTTGGAAAAGAGAAAGTTTATAGGACGTACAGTCACCATTATTTATTTTTTAATCTTATTTAAATAAAGATTATGCATTTAAAGTTGTATTTCATTGAACTGTTCTTTTTTTTTTTTTTTTTCAGTTTTCCCTGACAAAAGCTATGAATTATTAATTTCTGTCATTGTATTCACTGAACAAATATAATTGCAAGTAAATGTCTAAAGTTAATGAAAAAAAAAAGAAAGAAGCTAGTTCAGCAATATCTGGTGGGATCGCAGAGGTTGATAGATGCTCAAGTTCACAGAGAAGATGAATAGGGATTCAAACTCACAGCAGCCTGAGCCCAATCCTGTGTTCATAATTGTTACGCAGCATGCAATAAAAGTAGCAAATGGCTACTACCCTGTTCAAAGCAGCCATCTTAATAAACTTCATATTTCATAAAACAAATATTGGCTGAGAATCCCATGCCAGCTACTAAAACCCGAGCAGGACCAGCACAGTCCCTGCCCTCATGGAACTATCTAGTAGGAATGACAGGTACTGAATAAATGAATGTGTAAGTATTTGTAGGAGAGTAATTTCAAGAAGTTCATGGAAAAACCCACTGCCTTTTCATTCCATTTTCTACAAACTTTTTGAAGCCCTCTCATATAATGACAAATTCTAGTAGTCCTTTCAAAAGGAAAAAAGCAAAGTACGGTTAGGAATTGATTGTTGTTGTTGTTATGTGCCATGGAGTTGGTTCCGAGTCATAGCGACCCTGTACAGGGTTTCTGGGGCTGTAAATTCTTTACAGGAGCAGAATGCCTCATCTTTCTCCTGTGGAACAGCTGGTAGTTTCGAACTGCTGACCTTAAGGTTTGCTGCCCAATTCATAACCACTACACTTAGAGGACTTAAAAGGAGAAATGTGGTCAGGCAGCGCTTTATCAAACAAGCAGCACTGTAGCTGAAAACTGGAATATGAGATGGAATTAATAGTACAAGAAGCAGAGAAAATGTTTTCCAGCCTGAAACCTAGCAGAAACAAAGGATTAAGACAGTAAAGAGTTTTGGGTATTAGTGTTGATGTTGTTGTTATGTGCTGTGGAGTCGGTTCCGACTCATAGCGACCATGTACAGTGTTTCTCAGGCTGTAAATCTTTACGAGAGCAGAAATCCTCATCTTTCTCCCATGGAACAGCTGGTAGTTTCGAACTGCTGACCCTAAGGATAGCAGCCTTATTTGTAACCACTACACTACTGGCTAGTATGGCTGCAGAATATAAGGAACAAGAGTGAATACCAGGAGATAGGGATTCAGAACAAGCTAAACCTATGGACATGGGGAAAGAGTTATCATTTTGTTATGGGTATGATGGAATGCCACTAAAGAGTTTTTAAGCAAGAAATTAACTCACTGGTATTTGGGTTGTTTTAAGAGTTCCCTGGCTGCAGCAAGAAAAAAATTATCTCAAACAGAGAAAAATTAAAAGTAGAATGACTGCCTAAGAGACTTCTACAGTAGCACGTACAACTGACCTAACAGAAATGAAAAGGATAACAGAACACTTGAACAACTCTGCTCCAACAAACATGACAAATTAGATGAAAATGAAAAAATCCCAGAAGCATATACCTTAACTGAGCCAAAAGGAAGTGGAAAACCTCAACAGATCCATAACAAGAAATGTGATTGATTCTCTTAAAAATTCAAAGAAAAGCCAATACCAAAAAGCTTCACTGGCGAATTTTATCAATCATTTAGAGATGAACTGACACCAATCATATTCAAAGACTTCCAACGAGTAAAGGAAGAAAAAACTTGAGGATTGGGTTTTCTATTTCTGTAAAGAAGGCTGCTTTCAAAAGGTCTTAAATAGCTAAAACAATGCTGAAAAAGAACAAGGTAGGAAGGTTCACACTTCCTATTTTTAAGACATACTATACACGCTGAGGAGTCCTGGCATGGTGCTGTGGGTTAATGCACCAGACTGCAAAGCCATTTGAACTGCAAGGTCAGTGGTTCAAGCTCACCAGCTGCTCCTCAGAAACCCTATACAGGGTCGCTATGGGTCGGAACTGACTCGACGGCATTTCACAACAATATACAAGCTGGCCAAACTTCATCTCTCATACTTCAGACATATTGTCAGGAGGGACCAGTCACTGGAGAAGGATAGCATGTTTGGTAAGGTGGAGGGTCAGAGAAAAAGAGGAAGACCCCCAACGAGATGGATTGGCCAAGTGGCAGCATCAATGGACTCAAGCATGGCAACAGGATCCGGCAGTGTTTTGTGCTGCTGTGCATAAGGTTGCTATGGGTTGCTACTGACTCAATGGCACGTAACAGCAACAACAATACAAGCTCTGGTGTGGTGCTGTAAGGTGAGCATCAGACTGCTAACCACAAGGTCAGAGTTTTAAATCCACCAGTTGCTCCTCAGAAACCCTCTACAGGGTTGCTATGACTTGGAACCAACTTGACAGCACTCAACAACAACATATAAGACCTAGTGTGATACCATATGATAAGCACTGAACTGCTAACCTCAAGATCAGCAGTTCAAAATCATTAGCCACAATCGAAATTCCTAGAAATGGCCAGTGCAAGTGAGAAATCGACTCAATGGCAAAGAACAACATACAGTTATGGTAATCAGAATTGATACATGCTGTTGTTATTGAGTGCCATCGAGTCAGTTCCAACCCACAGTGATCCTGTATAGGCTTTCTGAGGTGCGGCTGGTGAGCTTGAACCACCAGCCTTGAGGTTCAAATGACTTTTCAGTCCAGCGCATTAACCCACAGTGCCACAGCAGGACTCCAGTTGATACATGGTGGTGGTTATATGCCGTGGAGTTGGTTCCAACTCATAGTGACCCTGCACAGGGTTTCTGAGGCTGTAAATCTTTACAGGAGCAGAAAGCCTCATCTTTCTCCCACAGAACAGCTGGTAGTTTTGAACTGCTGACCTTGCAGTTCGCAACCCGATTCGTAACCACTATGCTACCAGAGCTCCTTAATTGATACACAAACCAATGGAATTGGAGTGATCACCCATAGACAAACCCACACATCCAGAGTCAACTGATTTTTTTTTTTTGGTGAGGAGTAAGGGAATCTCATCAATAAATGGTGGTAAGACATTGGATTTCCATGTGCAGAAAAATGAAACAGGATTCTCACAGCATACACAAAAACAAATTCAAAATTGATTAAGGAACTAAATTTACAAACTAAAACCATAAATTAAGAGAAGAAAAAGCCATAGCAATGCTGTCAAGCCCAGATGTCCACAGCAGATCATGTAATATAACAAAAGCATACAGAGCAAAAGACAAAATAAATACATGGATCCATTTTAATGTTTAAAAGTTAAATTTATAAAAACATTACCAAATCAAAAAGCATAATGAGATATCATTTCACTCCCTTTAGGATGACTAGGGAGCATGGGGATTGTGGGATAAGCATTGGACTGCAAACCACAAGATCAGAAGTTCACGCCTACCAGCCTCTTTAGGGAAGAAAGAGGAGGCTTTGTATTCCCACAAAGATTTACAGCCTCAGAAACCTTGCACAGGGTTGCTATGAGTTGTAACCAACTTGATGACATTTGACAACAAACACAACAAAGGATGGTTGAGATTTTAAAAACAAATAAAAAAACATACCAACAACAGATGTAGGCAAGGATGTGAGAAAACTGGAAGCCTTACCCATTGCTGGTAGGGATGCAAAATGCTATAGTTGCTGTGAAAACAGTATGATGGTTCCTCAAAATAAAATTAGAACTATTATTTTTTTTAGATGCCGTCTAGTTAGATCCAACTCATAGTTGTTGTTGTTGTTGTTGTTAAGTGCCGCCAAGTCAGTTCTGACCCATAGCGACCCTGTATAGGGTTTCCAAGGAGCAGCTGGTGAGCTTGAACTACTGACCTTGCAGTTCAATCGGCTTTGCAGTCTGGCGAATTAACCCAAAGCACCACACCAGGACTCATAGTAAACCTATGCATAACAAAATGAAACACTGCCGGGTCCTGTAACACTGTAACAATTGTAGTTATGTTTCAGCCCATTGTTGTTGCCACTGTCAATCCATCTCCGGGAGCACCTTCCTCTTTTTCACTGACACTCCACTTTATCAAGCACCATGCCCTTCTCCAAAGATTGCTCTTTCCTTCCTGACCACATGTCCAGAGTACAACAGACAAATTGTCACCATCCTCGCTTCTAGGGAGCATTCTGGCTGCATTTCTTCCAAGACAGATTTGTTTGTTCCTCTGGCAGCCTATGATTCTTTCACCAACACCATAATACAAATGCATCGATTCTTAGAGGTTCTTCCTTATTCACCGTCCAACTTTCACATGAATAAGAGGCTATGGAAAATACCATGCTTTGGATAAGGTGCACCTTAGTCCTCAAAGTGACACCTCTGCTATTTCACTACTTTACAGAGGTCCAGTGCAGCAGATATGCCTAATGCAACACGTCCTTTGATTTGTGGACTGCTGCTTTCATGAGTGCTGATTGTGGATCCAAGCAAAATGAAGTCTTGGACAACTTCAATCTTTTCTCCATTTATCATGACTTTAGTTATTAATCCACTTGTGAAGATTTTTTTTTTCTTTACATTGAGGTACAATCCATTTTAAAATGTAATCTTTGATTTTCATCAGCAAGTTTTTTGATTGTTTTGTTTTTGTTTTTGCTTCCAGCAAGGTTGTATACCATCTGCATATCACAGGTTGTGAATGAGTCTTCTTCCAATTCTAATACCGCATTCTTCTTCATATAATCCAGCTTCTCAGATGATTTGTTCAGCATATAGTTTGAAAGGATACATCTGGTGCACACCTTTTCTGAATTTAAACTATTCAGTGTCCACTTGTTCAGTTTGAACAACTAACTGCCTCTTTGACTATGTACAGATTCCTCGTGAGCACAATTAAGGTTTCTGGAAAACCAATTCTTCACATTGTTATCTATAGCTTGTTATAATTGCCACCCTCTTCCTTAAATTTTTAAAGTTTAAAATTCATGATCATTTTTCTTCTTTAGGAAAATTTGATTTTGTAACTTCTAGAGTAAACCTGGTGTGGAGCTTTGGATTAATGTGATGGACTGCAAAGTCAGTTTGAACTGCAAGGACAGTGGTTTCAGTTCACCAGCCACTCCTTGGAAACCCTATACAGGGTCTCTATGGGTTAGAAGCGACTTGATGGCACTTAACAACAACACAGTAAAATTTAAATACTGTATTTAAGAACAAAATAATTAGTCACTAAATAATTTAGAGTAAGATAATGTTGGTTGAACAAAAAGAATGATTTTCTTTTTCTCAAAATAGACTTGATAAAATCTCACACTTCTCTTTATAATTTCAGAAATAGTTTGTTTGCTAAAAATAAATGTTACTGACATTTTTAAAGACAAAATAGGATTCTCCTTTCCCAGAAATAACTCGAAAGGCAACGTATGGTGATGACCACCCAGTGCCCACTGCCACGGGATTCTAACTCATAGCAATTCTCTTTAGGGCTTCTGAGGCTGTAAGTCTTAATGGGAGCAGACAGCCACATCTTTCTCCTGCAGAGAGGCAATTGGGTTCAAATTGCTAACTTTTCGGTTAACAGCCCAGGGCTTAACCCCTGGGACATCAGGGATCCTATAGTAATAAGTTTCCCAATTTCAAGGAGACAGCTAAAGTGAAAATATTTTAAAAATGAAATCATGAGAAATGAGTCAATTAAAAAAAAATAACAAAAATACAACATGTACTTTTATAGCCATATATATGTAAAATTATGTATCCATTTTCCCCATAAAATACTTGAATCAGTCACAAAGAGAAGTCATAAAATGTTATTTGCTTATGAGCCTTGGAAACGGTTTTAGAAAGTCTTGCCTACATAAACATGCTGTTGTTGCTGTTAAGTGTCGTCAAGTCGGTTCCGACTCATAGCGACCTTGTATAGGCTTTCAAGGAGCAGCTGGTGGGTTTGAACCGCCAACCTTGTGGTTAGCAGACCAGTGCTTATCCTACAGCGTCACACCAGGATACCTATATACATAAACATAAAACGTGCTAATTAATCTGTTGTTCTCACCTGACAGCTAGTGTCAACAAACTCTGGGTAAATGGCATGGCTGTAAATAATTTGGGCTTCACAGCCATATGGCCTCTGTCACAAGTCTTCAATGTTGCCATTATAATACAAAAGCTAGCATACTGTTGTCAACTGTTTTTGAGTTGCTTCTGACTCATAATGGTAGTGGTTGGTGATTATGTATCATGGAATTGGTTCGGACTCATAGTGTACCTGAATAGCATTTCCGAGGCTGTAAATCTTCACAGAAGCAGAAAGCCTCATCATTTTCCCATGGAACAGCTGGTAGTTTCGAACACTGACAGTGAGATTAGCAGCCCAATTCATAACCACTGTGCAACCAGAGCTGACTCAGAGTGAGCATACATAGGGTTTGCAAGGAGCAGCTGGTGGGTTTGAACCTCCGACCTTGCAGCAGTCTAGTGCCATACCAAGACTCCAAGGCACTCACAGACAATACATAAATGAATGGGCAGAGCTGTGTTTCAATAAAACATTATTAAAAAAATAAACACTTACAAGTTCATACAAGTTCATAGTTTACAGCATCTGCCCGAGATTCAGCTTGCTCTTATACAATGGTATGTTTTTGTAAGCATACACTTACCATGTTGTGGTGCTGTTGTCAATAGGTGCTGACACATAATGCAGAACACAATGAACCACTGACTGGTCTTTCCCATCCTCACAATCTTTCCTATGTTGAATAAAAGCCCACTGTTGCAACCACAGTGTCAGTTCATCTTGTTGAGGGTCTTCCTCTTTTTCACCGTCCTTCTACTTTACCACACATGTTGGTAGGTTTGAACTGCAGATCTAGTAGTTATCAGTCCAGTGCTTGTTCTACAGCACCACATTGGGGCCCATAAAGAAGTTATTGTTGTTGTTGTTAAGTGCTGTCGAATCGATTCCAACCCTATATAGGGTTTCCAAGGAGCAGCTAGTGACCTTGAACCACCGACCTTGCAGTTCAAACAACTTTGCAGTCTGACGCATTAGCCCACAGCGCCACACCAAGAAGTCATTAGAACGTCACAATTCAAAGCTAAAGAACAAGAATGCTGTGAGGGACAAAATTTGTTCTACAACTGCCCAACTCTGAAATCCCTTTTAGATATAAGAACCCTAAATGTCCATAAAGCAAAGCTAGCATGTCATGTCTACCTGTCGCTTATAGTTCAAGTTGTCTTAGAAGAAGTACAGTCAGAATGCTGCTTAAGTGAGGATGGCAAGACGTCGTTTCTCATACTATGTACATATTAGCTGGAGGGGTCAGTCCCTGGAGAAGGGTATCATGCTTGGAAAGCGGAGAAGCAGTGAAAAAGAGGAAGACCCCCAACAAGGTGCATCGACACAGTGGCAGCAGCAATGGACTTAAACATAACCACAACTGGGAGGATGGTGAAGGACTAAGAAGTGTTTTTTTCTGTCCCGGTCACTATGAATCGGAACTGAGATGACAGCACACAACAACATAGGTCAAGCTAAAGCTAACAAATCTGTGCGCAGTAATGGCAGAGCAGCACAGAATCAGAGTCTACGCTGGGGAGAAGAACTACAACTAGTTCAAGTTTCCCCCACATTTGAGATCAAAGACTAAATTCTAATATTGTAATTTCTAAAGACAATAGAAGTTAGAACTAGAAACTTTTACTTAGTAAAAGGACAACAAAGGCATACCTATTTCCTATGAAACTTCAATAACATTTTGTTCAATGCTTCAATCTAGATAAAACAATGAATATGTTAATGTTAATATGAAACCATGCCTTCTCATGACTCAGTACTAACAAAGATATATCCAGTCTAATTAAACAGAAGGAAGTATGTTTGTTCCCCATGGTCCTTGTTATTTTAAGCCTGGATTCCAAATGTTTTTATCCCAGAGGAAAGCAGAATCTGAGAGCAAAGGAGAATTTCCACTATTTTCTCCCATGACCTTCCAGACACTTCCCATTTCACTGGACTAAAGGGAATAATCTAGTTTCCAATTCCAATGCTGAGAATAACAGCAAAGAAACCATTCAGCATACATACATTCCTTGCTTTTCCTAGAAACAGAATCTCTAGAGACAGTGGCAAGGAACTGGTGACAAGGAACTATTATATATACCTGAATATAACAGCAGTGTTCCCAAAATTGTCCCTCAAAAAAGAGGGATGTTCCTTTATATAAGAATTCTTACAGTCGCCTTAAGGAAGTGCATTTTCCATTATTTTGATCAACAGAACTGTTTGAGGAAGCTGAACAAAATAGTTCTAATTCTGGCTTAAAAATGACAAAACAGGACAGGATTGAATAATAATAATAATAAAAAAAAGCAGTAAAGTAATTTAATAGAAATATAGTCAGCATTCTGAATATGACCTCAAAATAACAAATGCCTACTGCTTTGTAGAGATCTTTTAAAGAGGAATAAGTTAAGAAGCTACATTAATATCATGTATATCAAATTCTGATAGAATTAAAGAGAGAAATAGACAACTCTACAATAATAGCTGCTGCTGTTATTGTTGTTAAGTGCCGTCTAGTTGGTTCCAACTTATAGCAGCCCTATATAGGATATCTGAAAAGTAGTTATTGTGTCTGAACTGCCAACCTTGCAATTCAAACTGATCTTGAGGTACAGTGCTTATCCTACAGCACCACATCACTTTTGATGACAGACAAAGACACAGAAGAACTAAACAACACAATCAACCAACTTGACCCCATAGACATATACAAAGCACTCAACCTAACAATGTATAACAATGTCTTTTCCGGGACATTCTCCAGAATAGATCATAAGTTAGTTCACAAAGATAGCCTCAATAAAGTCCTGATGTGGTGCTGTTAGATAAGCACTGGACTGCTAAGTACAAGGTTGGTGGTTCAAATCCACCAGTTGCTCCTCAGAAATCATATATAGGTTCACTATGAACTGGAACAACTTGACGGCACTTTACAACAGCAACAACATATACACACACAAAGACTATATTTTTGAAAGAGACTTTCCAAAAGTGTTGCAAATAGATACTTGCAGTTTGCAATAAAGTTCCCAGTGAAAGCATCATACATGTTTTACAAGATGGTGTATCTCAAAGAACCCAGACTGATAGGGCCATAAGGTGCTCTAGAAAACTGTGCTGAAAAATTCAGAAAGTGTTCTGGTAATAACCCTGTTGTTGTTGTTTTGTTGTTAAGTGCCGTCGAGTCAGCTCTGACCCATAACATCCCTGTATAGGTTTTCCAAGGAGTAGCTGGTGTGCTTGAACCACCAGTCTTGAAGGTTCAAACCAACTTTGCAGTCCAGTGCATTAACCCACAGCACCACACCAGGACTCCCTACGACTAAGGTAAAAATGCATGCCATAGTTTAGAATAACATTTTTTTTTTTTTTTTTTTTTTGAAGAAATGAGCATGGAAAATATTTGTAAGGTATAATTGATTCTATATACTATTTAATTTCTAACTGGACATGTGATTAGTCAATGAAAATACACATCTGATTATCTAGTAGACATACATATACATACCTAAATGTTTAGATATGCAAGTAAATAAAGGTTTATCTTTCATCTTCTCATGGGAAATGGTACTTACTACTTATAATCTGGAATAGACTGTGGTTGTTGTTGTTGTTGTTAAGTGCCATTAAGTCGGTTCCAACCCATGGCAACCCTGTATAGCGTTTCCTAGGAGCCGCTGGTGAGCTTAAACCATACACCTTACAGTTCAAACAGACCTTGAAGTCCAGAGCATTAACCCACAGCATCACACAAGAACTAAAAAAAGTATTGCTTCTAGGATTGCAGTTCATACATGCACAAGTGCCTTTCTAGAAAATTTTAAAACATGTCTCAGATGAGTGGATGGCTGTAGACAAACTCTCTTAGTAATACACCTATCTTCATCCTATTAGAGTACCTTCAAATAAAAAGGTCCAATCAAAACAATGGCTTCTGAGGGGACTTGGTAGGCAGTTAAATCAAGACTAAGAGTTGAACTCAGAAGATAATGTTTTGTAAGATTCCAAAGGAGTCGTGTGATTATATTTTCTCAAAGGACACAGGATAATTCTGAGGGCTTGTTAAAAGATGAGAAACTGCATTAGTGAGGAAAAGGCCAGGAAAGTTGTGCTGAGTAGATTTTTTTCATCACAACAATGCACCTGCTCATTCTTTGAGGATAGCAAGGACTGTCCTATGAGAATTTCGTAGGAAAATTTTATCCCATCCACATCCCTGATCTCCCCTCTTCAACTTCATTTTGTTTCCAAAACTCAAAGAACATCTAAAATAACATGGTTTGCGTCCCTGGAGGATGTCAAAACCACTGTTTTGACAGTGCATAAATAAATCAACCATCAAGTTAGTTCTGACTCATAGCAACCCTATATAGGGGTTCCAAGGAGCAGCTGGTAAGTTTGAACCACTGACCCTAGTTTCAAACAGACTTGCAGTCCACTGCTTATTCTACAATGCCACAACAGGACTCCTTCGAGGAAGAATTAGAGAGATGGAAACACCACCTTCAGAGTGAATAGACCAAGATAGAGAATAAACTGAAAACCAATAGCTTCACATTTTCAAATTTTTGTTTAATAAACATTTCTATGATTTGAAATAGTACATTTTTGTTACCCTCATACCTTATAGGTAGTAGATATCTGTCCTTTTTGGGATACTTGAAACCCCTTTATTTGGAGCTCCATTAGATGGAGCTCTGGTATAGTAGTGAGTTACATGTTGAGCTGCTAACCACAAGGTCAGCAGCAGTTCAAATCCACCAGCTGTTCCTCAGAAACCATATACAGGGTCGCTATGAGCCAGAACCAACTTGAGGGCACTTAACAAAATAATAAGGCAGACTACACTTCACATAATAAAAGTTGAAATGGCAAACACTTGCTTTACCAAGCATCTTGTAGGATGCATTAGCATATACCCTAAGTTTCACTATCCAGATGCTCCACCAGAGACTTGGAATTGGAAGCGAGTATTTTGAATTTCCACTTAAAAATAAACAGCCACCACTTGTCTGTCAGTTTGTTTACTGCAGTGGCTTGTGAGTTGCTGTGATTCTGTAAACTATGCCACC
>NW_006408673.1:1002154-1003567 GCF_000296735.1 Chrysochloris asiatica | reverse complement strand
CCTACAGGGAAGCCCAGTTTAATACCATTATTATTCAAATTTATGGACCAACCACTAGTGCCAGTGAGGATGAAATAGAACAGTTCTACCAACTTCTTCAATCTGAAATTGATCAAACATGCAATCAACATGTATTGATCATTACTGGTGACTGGAATGCAAAAGTTGGAAGCAAAAAGGAAGAATCAGTAGTTGGAAAATATGGCCTTGGTGATAGAAATGATGCTGGAGAACGCATGATAGAATTCTGAAAAACCAATGATTTGTTCATTTCAAATACCTTCTTTAGACAGCATAAGAGACGACTATACACATGGAACTCACCAGATGGAATACAGAGAAATCAAATTGACTACATCTTCGGAAAGAAAGGATAGAAAAGCTCCATATCATCAGTGAAAACAAGGCCAGGGGCAGACTGTGGAACAGACCATCGATTATTCATATGCAAATTCAAACTGAAGCTGAAGAGAATGCCTACCAGAGCCAAAATATGACCTTGAATATAATAACCCAGATGATTTTAGAGATCATCTGAAGAACAGATTTGATACATTAAACACTAGAGACCGAAGACCAGAAGAGTTGTGTGATGATATCAAGAATATCATACATGAAGAAACCAAAAAGTCATTGAGAAAACAAGAAAAAAGGACAAGGTCAAAATGGATGTCAGAAGACACACTGAAATTTGCTCTCCAGTATAAAGATGCTAAAGCAAATGGAAGAAATGAGGAGGAACAAGAGCTGAACAGAAAATTTCAAAGGTCAGCTCGAGAAGATAAAGTCAAATATTACAACAAAATGTGCAAAGATCTGGAATCAGAACACCAAAAAGGAAGAACATGCTCAGCATTTCTCAAGCTGGGAGGACTAAAGAAAAAATTCAAGCCTCGACTTTCGTTATTGAAAGATTTTCTGGTCAAATTATTGAATAATGCAGAAAGCATCAAGAGAAGATGGAAGGAATATACAAAGTAACTGTACCAAAAGGAAATGGTTAATGTTCAATCATTTCAAGAGATAGCATATGATCAAGAGCCAATAATACTGAAGGAAGAAGTCCCAAGGTGCATTGAAGGAATTGGCAAAGAACAAGGCACCAGGAATTGATGGAATAAAAATTGAAATCTTTCAAGAAAAGTAAGGCCGCACAGGAGGCACTCACTCATCTCTGCCAAGAAATTCGGAAGACAACTATCTGGCCGAATGATTGGAAGAGATCCACATTTGTGCCCATTCCAAAGAGAGATGACCCAACGGTATGTGGAAATCATTGGACAATCTCTTTGAAGTCCCATGAGAGTAAAGTTTTACTAAAGATAATACAGAAACGGCTGCAAGCATACATCGACAAAGAACTTCCAGAGGTTCAAGCCAGATTCAGCAGAGGCCGTGGAACTAGAAGTATCA
>NW_006408673.1:977630-979440 GCF_000296735.1 Chrysochloris asiatica | reverse complement strand
TTAGGGAACTAGAAATAGGGGCTCCTGACACCCAGCCTAGGGTTCTTTCCACTATACCAAACTGCTTCATACATGGATACATACATCAAAAATTCTACCAGAACTGGCTTCTCAACCCACATTTCCCCCATGTAAAGTTGGACCAATGAATTCACATCCCTCCACTCACCATAATCTCTCTCTGTTCTTCCAGATTCTTCAAAAAATTTGAAAATTCACGTAAGGAAGCATCTGTAAGGAGAAAGAAATTATGACTTGGTAGTCAAAGCAAAGTGAAGCAGAGCAACCTTGCATTCGTACCTACCTATACAGCGCTCATCATCAGTCTCTGCATCACCAATAAATTCAAATTTAAAGTCTCTGAGCGAATGTGCAAACTTCCGCTGGGCTGCTGAAAGACCTAGAAAGAAAGGCTGAATTAATATTTTGGTTCTTGTTTTTAAACCAAGACTTACATAAGAAAGCTTTTTTAAAAAAAAATAAGAAATTTATTCTTCCTAAGAGTTTCGTCTTCGATCAAATATTCTAATAGCATCAAGGAAACGGTCATTCTCTTTGCCATAACAATTTATAGAATCAGTTCTTGATGAAACTGATCCTCGCATCCCCAAGATGACTGGGAGTGAATGTGCTTTAACTCTATAGGCAGTTGGTAAAGTCTGAAAGAGAACTGATTTGGAAGTTTCATAGAAAAAGAATTAACATCGAATGGCTTTAAATTTATTACAGTTTTTTGGTATCCTGATGGCTCAGAATAGTTTTATTTATTAAAAGACAATTAATAACTCATTAAATCAGTGTAGCTTGATATCAATAAGTCTGAAAAATTTTTAATATTGATCTCGTTTCAACAATTTTGTGGCCCTATGCCACGAAAATGACAAATATTTCAAAGGATTACATAAAGCAAGGATTACAGGCAAAAAAGGAGGCAAATTTGCAATACCACAGGATTAAGAAAGAAGGGTGAACAGAGGAAGAAGAATTAACCCAGAAATGTTTTGTTATTTATTTATTTATTTTTAATATAACTTGATGGGAAAGAAGAAGGAAACCAAAGTCACCTAAACAAATTACCAGAAAGTGAAAAAGAAGACTAAAAGATTAGCAGGCAGGAACCAATCGGATGTTAAGGGAAGCCCAAAGTCTATTCTCTTATGGCTGGCATATTGCAAGTTTCCGATATAAAAGTGTGGTCATGAAGAACTGCTTAGGTTTGCGCATTACAGTCACTCAATACAGTATTAAATGAAAAAAAAAAAGCCAATTCCTTCAGAGCATCTTTTAATCCACACCAGTTTTAATCTCTCTTTTTAATATGTATTTTTCATAGTTGTTTTAATGGAATATGCTATATTGTATTTAAATGTTTTCATAACTTTTTTAAAAAGCTATTTTATTATTTAAATTATACTTAATTCAAATGATGCCACTTCACCCAGTTTTCCTGCATACCAGCACCAGTCTCAATGAATAAATTTTAGGAGTAATCTCCAAACATGGTAGACTAAAATTACTGATATAAGTTAATACACTAATTTATATTTTTCCTTTATCAAATAAAATGAGAAATAGATAAAATGCGGTATAAACAGAATAGAATCTGAACAAATTGGTAAGAAATGCAAAGCATTCTTTTGGAACCATGACCTGCTAAGCTTTTTCAGATTTATATATTTAAAAAAAGTATTTTGTACTTTACTATCTTTGGGAGCCAAGTATTTGGATTCAGGATTTATAGTCAGATAAAAATGGATCACACTTTTCTCATAAAGGAGATACAAATCTTAATAATCTAATAAGTGGAGTT